>NC_137824.1:43696097-43757061 GCF_963921795.1 Nannobrachium achirus
CCCATATCCCCTGTTATATTGCCAGGGGTACCAGGAGGTGGTCCGCGGCACGTGTGCCACTTGTCGGTCTGAGGCCGAGGGCCCCAAAGTCGGATGCGAGTGGAGCGGCGAAGGCCCCGTGTCCCTGGTTCTCGCTCTCTATATCCCCATGTCCCGTGTTCGAAGATCCTCTCCCAGTCCCACGCCCATTTGCAGATCTGTGCAGCTGCGCAGAATCTGTCACAGATTCTGTACCTCCGGTGCCATCTTTGCCTCGAGTTACTCCTGACTCGAACTCTGCAAAGCAATGTGGTCTATACCAGTGATTCCCAAACAAGAAATTAGATCTTGCCTGTGACCCAAAATAGTTAAAACAGCAGATCTACAAGCTCACAACGCAACGCTTTGCGCTGCTTTGTCAAGTTAGTTATGAAATATTTCAAAGCTTTCTAATAATAAAAATGTCACGTTTTGATAACTGAGCAACTGAGCCTTTATGAAATAGACGCAACGACAGATTTGACCGCAAGTCGCGACAACATGCATCAACGGTGAAAACATCATTCACAAAGAACACACATAGCTACTTCTCTTGTGTGTAGCCTAGTTAATAAAGGGCAGAAGCGCATGGATTTACAAGCTGCTCTCAATCATTTCATCAATAATCACAGAACGCACGTCCACCACAAGTGAAATGACTAATCGGCAAAAGTCAGCAACTGTAAGTGAACCAATTCTATGATATTGTTCGTGGGCGTCTCAGCGCGGCTCCTGTCTGGCATTGGTGGGTGTTGGTGTCTGTCGCACAGGAAGATTCCGATCAGCTCTAGCTGCATAAAAATAACGCAAAATAACGGAGTAACGCACCATGTAGTAACGGTAACTGAGTAATAATACGCGTTAGAGTACTAGGTACTGAAAAAAAGAACACGTTACAGTAACTAGTTACTTTGTAACGCGTTATTCACAACACTGGTTTTCAGGTTCTGTGTAATGCAACTGACTATTGAAAACTTGCTTGCGCTCTCTCTCACACACACACACACACACACACACACACACACACACACACACACACACACACACACACACACACACACACACACACACACAGAGTCCGTGTGGGTGGATGGACAGACAGCCAGTCGGGCTGTCAGGCTGCCATCATGGTGTGTGTGTCTGTCTCCACAGGTGTGAAATTACAAACACCTGCTCCTCTCACACACGGCTGACACGCGTGTAACCCAGTCACGAAATGGTTTACTTTAAATAGTATTAAAACATTTAAATAAGGCTTTGGTTTAACAATGTTAAAAGCCTTTAAAAGGTGTGATGAGGTTTGGTTTAAAAACGTAATCTGTATTTCATAATTAATTCATTAGGAGTTTTGTTTTTGTTTTAAAAGCAATGTTTTCATGTTATGTTCTGTACCAGCATTTATGGGTTTAACATACTGCAGGGACAGTTTTGAGTGTAACCCAGCCCGGACGAGTGAGAGGAGGGAGAGATCACGTGAGCGGAGGAGAGAGAGAGAGAGAGTGTACACAAGAGTGACTCTGCGACGTTCTTTATTGTGATATTTCTGGGTGTTTTACTGTGCAGTAACCAGTGTTAGTTTTAAGTCCTGCGAAGGTTTACACAGCCTTCTGAGAGGAGAGAAAACTACAAGACAAGAGGAAGTTCTGCACGAGTTTCCAAGACTGTTTTTGTTGTGCAACAGTGCAAGCTGCAGCTAACGCTAAAGCTAACGCTAAGCTAACCAGCTCGTTGGTTTGGAGTCTGTTCATCACACATGAACAGACGTTTTCTAAACGCAGTCTAGTTTCCACGGTTGGACTGATTGAGAGTGGTGGCCTGTTGTTTGACTGGAGGACGCAGAGAGGACGATCCAGATATAGCTTGAACAGCCAGAGTTTCACTCTATAGCTTTCTGGCAACGTGGGAGGAGAAGATGGTGTCTGGACTGTGTTGCTGACCTGCTGCTGACCTTGTGCCTGAGTGACTGTGTTTGGAGCATACAGGAACATTGAGGTATCATTCTTTTATTTCTGCTCACCGAGGAGCGAAGGGGCCATTGTGATTTGAGGCCACAACGCACACGAGCAACGATCAGGCCTGCAACTAAGGTTTTGGGGGTTAACTGTTTAGGTACTGTTAAGTAGTAGTTAATTTTGCCGGCTTTTAGTGTTCAGGTGTGAGTGTGAGTGTGTGTGTGTGTGTGTGGGCCCACAAATTATATTAAGGTTTCATAAGTGACTTAAAGGGTGACAACTAAAGGGTATTCCTTTTTGAATATTAACTTTTGAGAAGGTTATATATTTTTTGCACTACAGTATTGTGATTTATACCTGAAAGAAGAGGTTTATGGTTCACATTCCCAGGTTTTCAACCTGCTCAGTGTTGTTTACATTTCATATTTTATTATTTTCTATTCCTATTCTATTTACTATTTTGCACAATCATTGCATTAACTAAATAATTGAGAATTATTTTTCTACAACTGAGTTGTGTGAATTTATTGTGTGCCTTTTCTGGTATTTGAAGGGTCCATTTGGTTACTAGACCTTAAGTCATGGTTACTGGTTATAATCTAAGCTAAGTAATACTCATTTAATATTACTTTGAGGTTTAAAAGTACTTAAAAAGGTATTTCATTGACATTGTGACTTTAAAAAACTGCATGTGCGTGTATTAGTTAAAAAGAGATCCAAGCTATTTAAAACTGAGTTAATCGGAGTTAAGTTAAATATATTTAAAAGAACTCAAAAGCCCTCCCCTTAATACCTGATCACAAGGGGACCGCTACATAAAATGGATGCAGAGAGGACGATCCAGATATAGCTTGAACAGCCAGAGTTTCACTCTATAGCTTTCTGGCAACGTGGGAGGAGAAGATGGTGTCTGGACTGTGTTGCTGACCTGCTGCTGACCTTGTGCCTGAGTGACTGTGTTTGGAGCATACAGGAACATTGAGGTATCATTCTTTTATTTCTGCTCACCGAGGAGCGAAGGGGCCATTGTGATTTGAGGCCACAACGCACACGAGCAACGATCAGGCCTGCAACTAAGGTTTTGGGGGTTAACTGTTTAGGTACTGTTAAGTAGTAGTTAATTTTGCCGGCTTTTAGTGTTCAGGTGTGAGTGTGAGTGTGTGTGTGTGTGTGTGGGCCCACAAATTATATTAAGGTTTCCTAAGTGACTTAAAGGGTGACAACTAAAGGGTATTCCTTTTTGAATATTAACTTTTGAGAAGGTTATATATTTTTTGCACTACAGTATTGTGATTTATACCTGAAAGAAGAGGTTTATGGTTCACATTCCCAGGTTTTCAACCTGCTCAGTGTTGTTTACATTTCATATTTTATTATTTTCTATTCCTATTCTATTTACTATTTTGCACAATCATTGCATTAACTAAATAATTGAGAATTATTTTTCTACAACTGAGTTGTGTGAATTTATTGTGTGCCTTTTCTGGTATTTGAAGGGTCCATTTGGTTACTAGACCTTAAGTCATGGTTACTGGTTATAATCTAAGCTAAGTAATACTCATTTAATATTACTTTGAGGTTTAAAAGTACTTAAAAAGGTATTTCATTGACATTGTGACTTTAAAAAACTGCATGTGCGTGTATTAGTTAAAAAGAGATCCAAGCTATTTAAAACTGAGTTAATCGGAGTTAAGTTAAATATATTTAAAAGAACTCAAAAGCCCTCCCCTTAATACCTGATCACAAGGGGACCGCTACATAAAATGGAGGCACTACTGAGATTGTCTTGGATTTCAAAATAAAGCGTGATTTCAGAATAAAACAAAAAAGTTTAATTTAGTAAAACACAAAGTACGAAGTTAATTAACACTACTTTTAAGTGTTAAAATGGCACAAGGTGTGCAATTATCAGAGCTTGTGCCCGAGTTAAAGCGCTGGTGTCGTGGCGAGGGTTTAAATGTGACTCATGCCTTGATGACCGTTGTCCCAGAAGACGTGGAGATGACCAAGGTTGAAGAAACCCTTGAAACTATCAAGTGTCTGGGAAAAGTGCGTGTCAGAGGAAAGAATTTCAGTGCGAGACTGGACCGTCGGATGGTCTTGTGTGAGACCAGGGAGACAGTGCTTAATCCAAGTGTCCCTCCTGAAGTTGTGCCTATTGATGGTGGAGAGGCGTGGCCTATAATCATCATAGGAGAAGCACAAGCAGCTGCTGAAGAGTTTAATGTCAAACTACAAGGGCTGTTACAGGCTGAAGGAAAGACAATGGAGGACCTTAAAACACTGTTCCCCAGTTCACAACCGCCCACTCCGCCCGGCTCCACTGAGTCCATACTACGTGCTGTCAGTGATTTGTTGGACAAGACAACAAAACCATCTGATGGTGGACACTATGTTCGACTACGCATATTCTCAGGAGTCCTACCTACCCCACCAGCTGAAGAACCATTTGACCATTGGCTAGAGCAAGCATGGCTTATGGTGGAGGAGACTGACTGCTCTGACAGAGAGAAAAGAAGAAGACTATTGGCAAGCCTGAAAGGGCCAGCCCTTGAAATAGTGAAAGCTGTGCGACAGGCCAGCCCAGACGCCACTTCAAAAGAGTGCTTGGAAGCTCTCGAAAGCGCTTTTGGAAGTGCGGAGTCTGGCGATGATCTCTACTTTGCATTCCGTTTGATGCAACAGCAACCAGGAGAGAAGCTATCTGATTTCCTCAGACGCCTAGAACGGTCTCTGGCGAAGGTGATACAGAGAGGGGGCCTTCCTGCTACCTGCCTGGATAAAGCCAGACTGGAGCAACTGCTGAGGGGCGCGACCGCCTCAGATTTGATGCTGATTCAGCTGCGCTTGCGTGAAAGGAAGACAGCACCGCCCACCTTTCTACAGCTCCTGAGTGAGATTCGGGCTGAAGAGGAATACGAAGCCTCTAGGAAGAAGCTAAGTGCCTCAGTTCGCCAAGTACATGTCAACCCTGAAGTGGATGTAAAGCAAGCTGAGATCCAGAACTTAAAGGCTGAGTTAAAAGAGCTAAAGTCAATGGTTGCATCAGTTGTGACTAAACAAGCCCAATGCAAGGAAGACTACACAGAAGCTACACACACGAGCGTGCCACCTAGCCCAGAGAACCGGCAAGACCCTGAGCTAGTTGCTTTGAAAAAGGAACTGAAACGAATGAAACAGAAAGTCAAGAACAAAGTGACTGAGCCAGATGCTGCAGTTTCAGTTTCGACCATGGAGGCTTCCAACCAGGTCTCCACCTCTCCCAAAAGAGCACGGAAAAAGCCACAGGGGAATTTCTGCTATCGGTGTGGCGAGAACGGGCATTTTGCACCAAAGTGTGAGAACTCTGAGAATCAAGCCAAAGTTATACAGAAGCTAATCCAGGCGTTAAAATTGACAAAACAGCAGCCTGATGATGATGCTACAACCAGTGAAGTGGACTGTCATGTCAAGCAAGGTGCTGTTACCACACCAGGGCCTGCTGGCATCCCTGTAGGCTTGATTGGCCCACCCAGCATTGTACCGCTGAAAGTGAATGGACACTCATGTGACGCTTTATTCGATAGTGGCTCTCAAGTGACCATTATATTCGAGTCTTGGTATCAGACCTACCTATCTGATGTCCAAATACGTCCAGTGTCTGGTCTAGCCCTCTGGGGCCTAAGTGAGTCTGACCTCAGCTACCCGTACCGTGGATACGTGGTGGTGGACCTTGAATATCCGGCGAAAGTAGCAGGTGCTGACAAGTTGGTGACAGTCCTCGCTCTTATCTGCCCCAGCCCCCGAACTGCAGACCAAACCCCTATCATTGTAGGGACTAATGCCAATCATGTCCGACGTCTTGTGCAGCAATGCAAGGAGAAGGGCATTGACATAGCCCAGACACTGGGGATACAAGTTTGTCGCAGTCATGAAGAGCCAACACCACGTGGCACTGCAACAGCCTTCGAAGAGGAGGATGATATTGGCTGTGTGACATGGCAAGGTCCAGGCCCACTGACTATACCACCTGGTGGTAACTGCAGTGCAGTCTGCAAAGTTGACTACAAGCAGCAAGTAGACAAAGAAGTCCTGATGGTTGACTCATCTCCTATAGCTCCACTCCCAGCTGGTGTGCTGCTGCAGCCTATGGTAGTGCCCAGCGAAGAAGTGAACGTCAACCACTTCAGAATCCTTGTCCAGAATGAGTCGCTGACAGAGACCATCATACCAGTGGGAACTGTCATCGGACACATGTACCTGACCGACGCAGTCACTCCACTCACTCCTTCCAAGACAACAGCACCAGAGTTCGATGCTGATCTGATCAACTTTGGAGACTCGCCAGTTTCAGAGGAGTGGAAAGGAAGACTCCGTCAAAAGCTATCCACAAGGTCTCAGGTGTTCTCCCTCCAGGAATGGGATGTCGGATTGGCTAAGGACGTAGAGCACACGATCCGGATGTCAGATCCACGGCCGTTCAGGGAGCGCTCTCGACGTCTGGCTCCAGCAGACATTGAAGACGTGAGAAAACACCTCCAGGAACTATTACGTGCGGGGATCATCAAGGAGTCGCGTAGCCCCTACGCATCCCCAATCGTGATCGTAAGGAAGAAGAATGGGGCCGTGAGAATGTGTATTGACTACAGATTGTTGAACAGCCGCACAATCCCAGATCAGTATACCACCCCATGCATCGATGATGTACTTGACTCAATGACTGGAAGCAAGTGGTTTTCCGTACTCGACCTACGGAGTGGCTATTACCAAATTGCCATGGCTGAGGAAGATAAGGAAAAGACGGCATTCATCTGCCCCTTGGGGTTCTTCCAGTTCGAAAGGATGCCACAGGGAATAACTGGAGCCCCAGCTACGTTCCAAAGATTAATGGAGAAGGCTGTGGGTGACATGAACCTGTTGGAAGTTCTAGTATACCTCGACGATCTGATTGTGTTTGGCCGAACGCTGGAAGAGCATGAAGAGCGACTTCTCAAAGTCCTAGATCGTCTCGCAGAGGTTGGACTGAAGATCTCAGTTGACAAGTGTCAGTTTTGCCTGCCCAAGGTGAAATACCTAGGACATATTGTGTCGTCTGATGGAGTCTCGCCTGACCCAGCCAAGATTGAAGCAGTCACAGACTGGCCACAGCCAACGCACCTGAAGGCTCTTCAATCGTTCCTGGGCTTCTGTGGTTATTACAGACGTTTCGTAGCCAACTATTCAGCCATCGTCAGGCCGTTATCAGAGCTCACCAAAGGCTATGCCCCAAAGCAGAGGGGTAAGAAGCAAGAGAAAGACAGCACAAAGACTTACCTTAAGGAGTCCGAGCCCTTCGGTGAGAGATGGGACCAGTCCTGCACCGAAGCGTTCCACCAGATAATTCACTGTCTCACCCACGCACCTGTCTTGGCTTTCGCGGATCCAAACAAGCCATACGTCCTGCACGTTGACGCCAGCTTGAAGGGGCTTGGCGCAGTCCTCTATCAAGAGCACCGTGAGGGTCTGAGGCCAGTTGCATTCGCCAGCAGGAAGCTGAAGCCACCAGAGAGAAACTACGCAATTCACCAGTTGGAGTTTCTGTCTCTGAAGTGGGCCATAGTGGATAAATTCCATGATTATCTGTATGGTGCCAGATTCACAGTGCGTACAGATAACAACCCGCTTACGTACGTGCTCTCAACTGCCAAGCTTAGTGCTGTTGGGCACCGATGGCTGTCTGCATTGTCTACCTACGACTTCGATGTCAAGTACAGACCCGGCAGACACAACATAGATGCTGACCTGTTGTCCAGGAGGATGACAGATGAGGGTGAAGAGGAATGGGAGACCATACCACAGACTGGTGTGAGATCCATCTGCAAGAAGATCTGCATTCCTGGATCCCTGATCAATCCACATAGATATGTGGATCAGTTAGGAGCCTCTCCTGACTGTGTGCCTGACATCTATGCGTTCCCGACGCACTTGGAGCTGAAGTCGTTGGGCCAAATGTCAAAGCAGGACCTGATTAAAGCTCAAGAAGAGGATGCTGTCATCAGATCTGCTGTTCAAGCTGTACAGCAAGGCAAATGGCCTGAAGGAAATGAGACCAGCCCAGAACTGTCTCGTCTGAAGAAAGAGATGGGGAGGCTGATGATGAAAGATGGGCTGCTACATCGCTTAAGTAAAAGACCTTCTGGAGAAGAAGTCACTCAACTCGTCCTACCCAGGGAGTTCAGAGAAGTTGTGTTGAAGGCCTCACATGATGACTTGGGACACCTTGGAATAGAGAGAACTACGGACCTGTTAAGGAGCCGATTCTTCTGGCCCAAACTGGCATTTGATGTAGAACAGTACATTAAGAACTGCGGACAGTGTGTCACTCGAAAGACCCCTGTTCAGCGAGCAGCTCCCTTACACCAGATCGTGAGCCGTGGACCGATGGATCTGGTCTGCATCGACTTCCTGTCCATGGAACCAGATTCTTCAGGCATCTGCAACGTGTTAGTAGTGACTGATCACTTTACACGCTATGCTCAGGCTTTCCCCACCCGAAACCAGAAAGCGCAGACAGTGGCGAAGGTCCTGGTGGAAAAGTACTTCCTACATTATTCCCTGCCGGCTCGTATCCACTCGGATCAAGGAAGGGACTTCGAGAGTCAGTTAATCAAAGAGCTCCTGAAGATGATGGGAATCCGAAAGTCACGGACCACTCCGTATCACCCTCAAGGGGACCCGCAGCCTGAAAGGTTCAACCGAACTCTACTTTCCATGCTGGGAACTCTTGGCGGTGAGAAGAAGCGGCAGTGGAGCAAACACGTTGGTTACCTTGTTCACGCATACAACAGTACCAAGTGTGATGCTACAGGGTACTCACCCTATTTCTTAATGTTCGGCAGAGAAGCAAGGCTTCCCATAGACCTGTGTTTTGGAACTTCTCCCGACGGCAAAGATGAAGCTTGTCATTCACGCTACGTAGCCAAGTTGAAAGAAGACTTGCACAGAGCTTACAAGCTTGCCTCTGAAACTGCTGACAAGACACACCAAAGAAACAAGAGGTCCTACGATAAGAGAGTCGGGTTCCAGAAACTAGATGTGGGCGACAGAGTGTTGCTGCGGAACTTAGGACTGAAGGGGAAACACAAGCTGGAGAGCCGGTGGAGCCCTATCCCTTACATTGTGCTGGGAAAGATGCCCAATCTTCCTGTGTACAAAGTCAAACCTGAAGATGGAGGAGGAGGAGTCAAAACCCTTCATCGCGATCATCTCCTGCCGATTGGACAGCTGGTGAGGATGCCGACTGTGAGTAAGGAGGAAAACTCACTTGTCAAACCAAGAACAAGAGCTGAGACAAGAAAGAAAGCAAAGAAAGTCTTACCTGAAGCACGGGAAACTCTGCAAGAGTTACAAGACCTTACAGACTCGTCTTCAGAAGAGGAGCACTACTTACCTCAGAGACCCTACAGTACTTACCTGAAGGAAATCCTGCAAAGGGAAGAAGATACTGCGAGGCAGTCAGCTCTCGTCCATGATGACAGTGATTCTCAACAGTCAGATGGAAATCCTGTTGAAGAGGACGCATCGGAGGATGAGAGTGCAGAAGAGGAGAACCACAGTGTGGGCAAAGTGGATGAAGCTCAAGATTCCGTTCCTGAGGAAGAAAGTGAACCTGAGGAAGATCCTGAGTCTGACCCATGCCACGACACCCAGACACCTACCATGTCTAATTTGACAAACAAATCTGAATCTCGCCCTAAGAGAAGTGTGAAACCAGTCATTAGGTTAACTTATGATGAACCTGGTAAAGCAAGCGATCAGCCTCTTACAATAGTTCATAGAGGTGTGATCATTAAAATTGGCTAAAGTTAAGTTTCAGTGTTTGCATGCACCCTTTTCTATGCATAACTTTTGAAAGGTTATGTTTATTTTTGTTTGATGAGGGCATCAAAACTTTAGAAGGGGGAGGGTGTAACCCAGTCACGAAATGGTTTACTTTAAATAGTATTAAAACATTTAAATAAGGCTTTGGTTTAACAATGTTAAAAGCCTTTAAAAGGTGTGATGAGGTTTGGTTTAAAAACGTAATCTGTATTTCATAATTAATTCATTAGGAGTTTTGTTTTTGTTTTAAAAGCAATGTTTTCATGTTATGTTCTGTACCAGCATTTATGGGTTTAACATACTGCAGGGACAGTTTTGAGTGTAACACAGCCCGGACGAGTGAGAGGAGGGAGAGATCACGTGAGCGGAGGAGAGAGAGAGAGAGAGTGTACACAAGAGTGACTCTGCGACGTTCTTTATTGTGATATTTCTGGGTGTTTTACTGTGCAGTAACCAGTGTTAGTTTTAAGTCCTGCGAAGGTTTACACAGCCTTCTGAGAGGAGAGAAAACTACAAGACAAGAGGAAGTTCTGCACGAGTTTCCAAGACTGTTTTTGTTGTGCAACAGTGCAAGCTGCAGCTAACGCTAAAGCTAACGCTAAGCTAACCAGCTCGTTGGTTTGGAGTCTGTTCATCACACATGAACAGACGTTTTCTAAACGCAGTCTAGTTTCCACGGTTGGACTGATTGAGAGTGGTGGCCTGTTGTTTGACTGGAGGACGCAGAGAGGACGATCCAGATATAGCTTGAACAGCCAGAGTTTCACTCTATAGCTTTCTGGCAACGTGGGAGGAGAAGATGGTGTCTGGACTGTGTTGCTGACCTGCTGCTGACCTTGTGCCTGAGTGACTGTGTTTGGAGCATACAGGAACATTGAGGTATCATTCTTTTATTTCTGCTCACCGAGGAGCGAAGGGGCCATTGTGATTTGAGGCCACAACGCACACGAGCAACGATCAGGCCTGCAACTAAGGTTTTGGGGGTTAACTGTTTAGGTACTGTTAAGTAGTAGTTAATTTTGCCGGCTTTTAGTGTTCAGTGAGTGTGAGTGTGTGTGTGTGTGTGTGGGCCCACAAATTATATTAAGGTTTCCTAAGTGACTTAAAGGGTGACAACTAAAGGGTATTCCTTTTTGAATATTAACTTTTGAGAAGGTTATATATTTTTTGCACTACAGTATTGTGATTTATACCTGAAAGAAGAGGTTTATGGTTCACATTCCCAGGTTTTCAACCTGCTCAGTGTTGTTTACATTTCATATTTTATTATTTTCTATTCCTATTCTATTTACTATTTTGCACAATCATTGCATTAACTAAATAATTGAGAATTATTTTTCTACAACTGAGTTGTGTGAATTTATTGTGTGCCTTTTCTGGTATTTGAAGGGTCCATTTGGTTACTAGACCTTAAGTCATGGTTACTGGTTATAATCTAAGCTAAGTAATACTCATTTAATATTACTTTGAGGTTTAAAAGTACTTAAAAAGGTATTTCATTGACATTGTGACTTTAAAAAACTGCATGTGCGTGTATTAGTTAAAAAGAGATCCAAGCTATTTAAAACTGAGTTAATCGGAGTTAAGTTAAATATATTTAAAAGAACTCAAAAGCCCTCCCCTTAATACCTGATCACAAGGGGACCGCTACACGCGGCTACAACAACACAACCGTCGCACTGCGCTGTGACTCCAGTCCAGCGCTGCGTGCATTCCGCTTCGGGCTGATAGCTTGCCCGAGTTCACACTGCCACTGCTAACAGAGCAAAGCAACAGGCTGCCGCTTGGCGTTTCCAAGATATAGTTCATTTTGTATGGCACCTTTTTGGAACGAGGGAACTCTGTGTTGGTTTTCGTAGTACTAAAACTATGACGACAAATGTCAGTCGACAGCCTTTTTTCACACACAAGAAAGCAATAAAAACAAATAAAATACTAGGCTGTGGTGACTAAATCTATGACTAAATATACTGACAATGTCGTCAACAAATACAACAATGTTTGTGAGGGACTAGTGGAGAAGAGATCCAGTAGAACTTCAAGAATTTTATGTTTGTGCTCAGGTGTTGCACTCTGAAAATAGCAGATCTAGAATCCCACAACTTGCCGCAGCGGGATGCGTTGTGAGCTTGTAGATCGGCTATTTTCAGCATGCAACCAAGTGTAAAATCAGGCATTGTGACGCCATCAAAGCCCTTCCAAAATGCATTTTTGAAGACGAAATCAACTGTAGATTCAGTCGACTAAACTCTTATGTTGTGTCGTCAGGGCTCTAAGCTGTGTGCTATGGGTGGGGAGCGGGGGTGGGCCGTGGGGCGGTTGCACAGATCGGTGAACCAATAGGATCAGCCGGCTGTTTTCAGTGGCATTTGAATCCTCCCCTCTAGACCAAAATCAACCTGTGCCCCCCCCCCCCCCCCCCCTCTCTCTCTCTCAATCTCTCTCTCTCAATTCAATTCAAAGTGCTAAATTGGCATGACAAAATGTACGTTAACATTGCCAAAGCAAGAGTGGAACAGTACAATCAAAACAAAATAATAAAAAAGATAATTGAAAGGGATCCGGAATTATGTGTTCTCAGAGCAGGAACTGGGGCAAATCTAACTCACAAAACCATAGAAGAATTGTGCATTTGCTGTCAGGTCAGGAATAGCTGGCCGATATATTCACATAGGAAAGGTTGTGCACAAATAGCAGTTGTTTTCCAAAAGTGCTTAAGGTAATTGCTCTGTTTGTATGTATATATTGTACAGTGTTTCTACAATTTGACAATGTCATAGTTTTTGCAAAGGTCTCTCTCTCTCTCTCTCTCTCTCTCTCTCTCTCTCTCTCTCCGTCTCTCTCTCTCTTGCTCTCTGTACATGCAGAAAGGGACGATACCATTTGATTGCCTCATAAAAAAAATCATATTTGATACATCACATTAACGCCCACGCTTTGTCGATTACAGAGAACCTACGTATGGCAATCCGTTCAGAATTGCGTGCTGGACTAATGACTAACTGAGCGGTCTGGTGTGGTTCAGGGCGAAGGCAGAACAGCATGCATGAATCATTCTCCTTGATTATCCTAACCGGTGACACAAACACAATTGACGTTTACGGTCACACTTTTGCTTTAATAAAGGTCAGTCTTGATCACAGAGATTCATTGATAAATGATAATTAACTCTTTTACCGCCAGATTTAGGCTAAGCGAGGCTAATCGTCTGCTCTGCACTTGCCAGCAAATCAGAGTGTTTTCACGTACCTTTGAAAATCCATAGAATATATTATTTTTATATATTATATATTTCCATCCGCGGTGTTGTTAAAAAGACCCCCGCGGATCTTCCAGCACCAGAAGATAAAAATCAGACCATCTTGGTTTAGTTCAGATCACATGACTTCTGGCTGCATTCTCCTTCGGTGCTGTTGGGATCACTCGCAGACTGCAAACACGCGCCCCCTGTGCTTCTCCATGCCCAAATAAGGATTTGACGCTCGATGTGGCAGTGTAGACGGCGCGTAAGAAAAAATGAGGAACGTAAGAGTGAAGGCCCATTCCCACTGGGCCAGATACAGATAAAAAATAGCTGTCTCCATTGAAGTGGATGCGACTGGACTGCCATCCACTTGATATGGACGCAGACATTTTTATTTTTATTTATTTTGTATCTGTAAAAGATAAAAAAAATATCTGTTTCCATTCAAGTGGATGAGCTATTTTATGGTGAACATTAGTGAGGACCAATTATATGAAGATAGGTTGAAAAGTGGTGAAGTCGTCCTTTAAGTAAAGTACTTTTTTTTTCTCTATCTCTCCACCACTGGTTGGTACAGTATAGCCACCGGTGTCACATGGCTGACACACACCTACAACACACTGACCCCAGACCATCTTAAGTCTCACGGCGGCCCGGTCCTCCTTTATCTAATGCTACAAGGGATCCTGTTGCACATTTAAGACGTGCCTGGCAAGAGTTATTTAAAAGAGACAAAGCACAGAGGGATTGGATGACAGACCAGGGAACAATGCTTCTAGGCTTGGGTTTGCACCACTTAAAAGGCAAAATGACACTTTGCTAGAGCTTTGGGGTTGTGTAGTTACCTTGCCATGATGATTGATTAATTGATTGATTGACTGACTGACTAAATACTTTATTAGCAGTTTGCATTGGAAAAGCACAGAACTGTAGGCCTACAGTTCAGATACCAGTGTTGGGTGTAACAGCGTTATAACTAACAACGTTACGTAACGACGTTAGTTTGGCGGTAGCGGAGCAACCTAACGAGTTACATTTTACAATATAACGGTTAGTTACTTAGTTACATTTAAAAAAAAGTAATCCCGTTATTTAAAAAAAAAAGTGTCCCATTTTCACTGTTCATTTTGTTGCCACCAATTAAAAAAGAAGCCCCGAGTCACATTTCCTCCTTCTGTCTTATTCTGTCAACAAATACACGTGTGAAAGGGGTGTGTGTAGCTGTCTGTCTGCCTGCCTGTCTGCCTCCCTTGTATGTCAGTCAATCGCATTCCTTTCATCTCTGCAGCTCTGCAACGCGCGTCATCTTGAAACCAGGAAATCAAATCACTCACTGTTGTTGACTTCTGGTGCTCCGTCCATGTCCCACGAAACAACAACAGAAGCTGCTGCGTCCGTCTGTAATATAGCCTACGTGTTGATCGTTCCTCACAACGGGGAGATATTAGTAGCGTCCGTGCCTTTAGTTGACCGTGTGTAAAAGTCCGCGTCGGTAGGGTATTAAAATGGATTTACTGTACATCATCGGAACGTATCTGGACGGCGGACAACGGTGGATTCGGACCCGGCCATTTAACTCCGGTATAGAGCCTCCATAACAACACCACGGCACCGAGGTACTGTACAGTTTAACGCTAGGGAGCGTTGGTCTTTTGAAGAGGACGCATGAGCTAAAAGGAGGCTGCACTCTTGTCTTTTTATGTTTACCAAACTTCCACGCAGGTGGGTTTTAATGGTTGGCAACGGTAACGATAGCTCGTTAAGTTACAATTGTCATTGGGTAGCGGAGTAACTTAGCGGATTCGTTTTTCAAGTCAGTAACTAAAGTAACTTAACGAGTTACTTCAAAATGTAACGATACCCAACACTGTCAGATACAAAGTCTATTCATAGGATTTAAACCCAAGAAAACACTATTGCTTGTTTACATCGGGGTCCAATTCATTGAAACTCTCAGACATAAAACCCAGAATGGTTTGTTATTGTTGGATAGGATTTGGTCTGCAATTGAATGCTGTATTCATGTGGTACCATAGGCAAGATAACAGGGAAACGTTGACCAAAATAATGATTCTTCTACATTCTTTGATTGTGTAGACATTAAATAAGGGTCCATTTGGTTACCAACTCTCCATCATTTAGCTGGGATACACTTTCCACAATAGCAGTGGTGGACAGTGACCAAAAAATGTGTTAACTGTCGCGATAAAAAGAAGGTTAGCCAATTGAACCACCCTAAGTGACGACAAACCGTTGAGTGTCCTGTACGCGTTGACGTGTTACTTGTTATTATTATTTTTTGTTCACTAATGCTTATTTGTCCTTGTTTGGTGTCAACCCAGCCTTGTTGGCTCTGCTGCCCTGGTTTATGGCTAGACACTCAGCTGCCACTCAACTTGTGATTGCCCTGGTTGCTCTGCCCTGTGTGAGCTGCTCTTCATTCATGATTAGGGCCTTAGGCTATAAAGAGGAGCTTGTTCCTACTCTGTTAAGCTGCGTCCAAACCCGAATGGTTCGAGTTGCGCGATTACATACAAAATTATTGCAAAGACGAGACAACGCGCGACCGAGCGCGGCGCGAACGAGCGCGGCGCGAACGATCAGAAAGGGGCAGCGCGAACGGCCGCCTCGTTCGCGCCGCCCCACTTGGAAAAATTCAACTGAATCGACCTTCGCTTCACCCCCACTCCACCCATCGCATCCTGACAGCCAATCAGCGTTGATGTTGTCCGGAGACACGGACATGTTTTTGGTGTTTGGAGTTGGGACTCCCTTTTTTCCTGCCTTGATTCCAACGAGACATGATTTTTTCACGAATGCGGACCTGCGCGACCAAAGTGAAGCAATAGAAGCGACTAGAATAAAAGAAACAGCCCTTTAGGCCAGATTTACACTGCAGTCAAATCCAGCCCAAATCCGATTTGGTTCTCAAATCTTATCTTTTGGCCCGACTTTTCACGTTGCATTTGCAAGTGACCAGATCGGATCTGTGCGTTCTGACTGATTTTAACAGCGTCAGCCCAAAGCTGCCCTGCGTCTACATATCTGCTTTGGTTACCGTGGTAACGACGTCGGCGTCATGGCGTTACGTAACAACGTTGACGCTAGTTGATCACGTTCAGGAAATGTGACATAACAGACAGGGCGACAACAACAAAAAGAAACACGTTACAATATTGTTTTCTCTCTTCTTTTCTTTACTTTTGTGTTTCGTTTTGTTTTCTCTCTTCTTTTCTTTACTCTTGTGTTTCGTTTTATCTATTTAGCTCACGTGTTTTCTCTCTCCTCTCTTGTTATACTCGCGCTCTGTTATAACGTCACATCAGTGGCGCCTCACGCTTGGGTCGCGCAGCAAGTGACGTTTGGTCAGTTTGTGTGACTTGCATGTGACTTGCGTATAACTCTATGGGGTGGATGTGGTTACTGCTTTCAGACTGAGACAGATGTCCTTTTTCAAAATCGGATTTAATGTGACCTGCACGTGACCTGTCTGGATTTAGACTTATTTAAAAAAAAAATCGGATTCCACTTTTGATGTGACTCAGATCTGATTCAGGCTAGATTTCAGTGGCAGTGTAAAGCCGGCCTTAGAGTTTAGAGCCCTTTAGAGTTCTCAAATTCTGCCCGAACCCGACACTATACCGACCCGACCAGACAGGGCCTAAAATGTATGCTAATTAGTTGGGCTTGGTTTCGAGCCAGGTTTAAAGGGAAATGAGGAAATGAGTCCCCCCCCCCCCAAAAAAAAAAAGCCATATACCCTTTAAACATAACATGCATAACGACACAATGTGACATACAGTAGCTCTGTTTACACAATGCTGTACCCCCTCCATCTGTATAAAAGGCTTTATGATATCCTCAGAAACAGGAGTACATTTTTTGAAGAGTGAACTATTGAAGATGATGTCACCAGCTAGTGGCTAGCTACAAAGCAACTTATATTTTTTTGCTGAATGGGCATGTGAAACAAAACGTGCCGGGTTCGATTCAATGGTGCTTGTTATGCGTCGTAAACCCTTGAAACCCTTAACTGAGCGGATGTCAGCCATGCAGGTGAAGCTGACATTTCCCCCGTGGGATTTACAAGGTCCACATTATTCTCGCTCTTTTACCTTCAGCCCTATTTCATACTTTCGTAGTAGGGTGGTGTCACACGCATGCATGCACAAATAAAAACATAGGCCTATATATATATGTGTGTTTATTCAAGTCTTCAGGCTTCACTGCTCTCTTCACTGGTTTCTGTCCCTGTTTTGCCTTTCAAATTTTGTTATGGATAATGGAGCGAATTTTTGGAGAACCCCACAAATGGCAAGAAAGCACTCCTTTCCCATTGAAAAGCAGAATCCTCCTTCATAGGTAGATTTAAACTCAAGTCAGAGAAGGTCTTACAAATAGCAAAAATAGCTGATCTACAAGCTAAAGTTTTAAAATGCCCATTGTGGAAATGGCGGAAATAGCCGGTGGAATTGGTCGATGGATTGACTACTTTATTATTGGTACATGTCAGACATTTGGGCAAAAACAAGGTAACACAAGAAAGCCCTGGCGAGTTTCCATTGTGATCCTGTATTCTGTATTCAACATAACAGCATAAAAATGAACACCAAAATTGGTCTACTCTGCATATCATCAACACACACATATATATATATATATATATATATATATATATATATATATATATATATATATATATATATATATATATATATATATATATATATACATACACACATATATATATACACACACAAGTCTGTCTCGCAGACTGGCCTTTTCCGCTACTTCTCTGATGTCCTGCCCCAAAAATAGGAATGCGATATTCAAAGGGCTTCACGTTTTCGCTTGGAACATCGCAGTATAACTGGCATCTAACAAGAGTTGGACAGAGGTCTCTTAAAAAGAGATATTATGAGCAGATGGTGCGTTTGTGACGGAGAGGAGGTGGGGTATTTTGTGTGGAGAAAAACTCTCTCTGGCTAATTTATTTTTACCGAGCGGCGTGTGTGTTTATGTAAAAAGCCCAGGCGACAGTGACTCATAGGGCTGTGTGATGAAGACCTTGGAGCCGCGGAGGGAGAGCCATTAATCTATTCTGGTCTTCTTTATTTTTGTAATGGAATTTAGTCATCAAAGTAAAAAAAAAAAGAAAAGAACTACCATTAAAAAAAGAAACACTTTAATATCTGAATTCATTGCATACACAGTGGTATAGACATATTAATATTAACCCATTATTAAGAACGGCAGGGCCGATTCTTACAAAATGCCTTCTACGTCTAGTTGTAAAACCTTTTTGTGCCAAGGACCCCCAAAATGATTATATATTTGTCCGCGGACCCTGTATCTGAAAGTGTTTTGTTCCATGGACCCCCCTTCCCCCAGAAGAGAAGATTTGTGTTAAAAAAAAAAGAAAGAAAGAAATGACAATCAAAAAACGTCCAAGATTTTTCAAGAAATGTTCAAAAATAGCAGATGTGCAATCTCGCGTCATGGAGTGACGCGCTGTGAGCTTGAACAGCTGAAGGTGTTGTGAGCTTATAGATCTGCTATCTTTGGCTGATATTCCTCGCAGAATATGGAGGCTGCGGACGTAATCGTGCATGGGTTTGCAGGACTATGTGATGCAGCTTTACATTTGAGACAATGTTTAATTATGAAATAACTGGACGGCGGGGACGTGTTTTCACTGAGTTCAACATTCATTAGAAGCACAATCTCAGTTTCACCAGATTCACCAGGAGCCTGGATAATTTATACATATTTTCTGAATCGCTATAGGGAGAAAAAAGGTACATAATGTATATGTATTCATTCCACCTTGAACACCATCTTCCGCTAAACTCCATTAAAACAAAATTCGATTTCTTGACATCGATTTTCATTCACCGATTCATCCGCGTCCCACTTCGACGCGGAGAAACAAGTCATAACTGCTCACTCGGCCGCATGGTAAATAACTCATAACTGTGGTCAATTTTCAATTTTCAGCCGCTGTATGCGGGTGTGAAAGCTGGAGATGCCCGTTTATGTGACACGGTGAAGAGATGTCGGCCATTATTCCAGACATCATTGGTCTTTACTGCCCAGGGTTTTATTAGAAACCGTAAACCAGAGACGAGAGAGAGAGAGCGAGAGAGAGAGAGAGAGAGAGAGTGAGGGGCAGTGAGCAAGATGGCAAGGGTGGAGAGAGAGAGAGAGAGGGAGAGAGAGAGAGAGAGAGAGAGAGCGAGAGAGAGAGAGAGAGAGCGAGAGAGAGAGAGAGGGAGAGAGAGATGAGTAACAATACACTTACAAATTGTCTGTTAATTTAACTCTTGAGAGTGTGCAAATGGAACCAATTGGGCCCGTAAGGGTTCAATTGGTTCCATTCGCACATAGATTAACAGTGAGGATTTTACTGTGTAGCGACAGGGGTGGGTGTACCATCAAAGTGATCAGCAGCCTTCCGGTCCGGTATGAACCAGAATAAATTGAACGTGGGGAACTATGGCTTGATATCAATCTCCTCAATAATACAGAGATCTGACCTCTGCTCGCCAGACTTCATTGACCGGAAATGATCCCTCTTTATTCATGAACAGGCTCTAATCGGGTTAAACCATGGGCCTCTTAAAGGACCTCTTCACCCGTTTGCCAGATGACATCGCCCTGATCTCAGATACAGCAGAGAAAGGAAGGGGACTGTTACTGGCAGTGGAAATGGAGTGAAGGAGAGATCGGCCTCAAGCTCAATGCCAAGAAAATAATGGTAGTGACAGTTAAGGCAGAGGACAAAACCATTGTCACGGGACGGTGCCCGATCAAGTCGAGGACTTGGACTGCTTCAACGGAACGGGCCCTGAAATCCGGAGGGCTCTAGCCTGGAATTCTTTGAATGGGATGAGGAGAGCGTGGAAATCTGACATGAGAGAAGACCTCAAGAGGTGGCTGTTTGTAGCTACAGTGGAGTCAATACTGCTGTATGGGGCTGAGACATGGCGCCTCACAGCACGACAGGAAAGAGCCCAGGATTGAGTCTACACAAGAATGCAACGAATGGCACTAGGTGTCACATGGACGGACTACATCACAACATCAGTAATGTGGACCACTATGGGGACCTACCATGGGTCACAAAGTCAGAGAGAGAAGGACGAGGCTGGCAGGACACTGCGTCAGGCCCCCAGAACTTACGTAGAGGCAAGCAAACTGACACTAAGGGAGGCAACCCAGGACAAAGCCAGGAACATCAAGAAGCGCACCACCTGTGTAGATGCACTGCGGCGTGACAGCTTAGCTCAAACCACTGTAGAACTCAAGACCCTGATAGGAGGGTGTGGAGGGCAGCGATCCAGAGATGGGGTTGGCTAAACAGCATTAGCTCTCGCATCTCATCACCCATTGTCAACCAACTTCATATGATTAGCCATTGATGCTTTCATCACATTCCAGGTTTGACTGTTTGCGACAGTGTCCTCCATGGCACCACCTCCAAAGTCCTCAGTAAACTTCAATATGTCCAGAGCTCCACTGCCCGACAGCTCACCAGCAACTGCTCCAGATATCATATCACACCAGTCCTCCTCCACAGCCTTCACTGGTTCCCGGTCAAACCATGAATCTCTGCTGGAATTGATGTTCCTATTAATGGCCCAACTATGTTTTCTATTGCTAGTTTCAAGTATTTAAATCATTCAAGTTTAAATCATCATGATATGTGTTTATTAAATTATAGTGCCATAAATTATACATATAATGATAAAGTATCTTTCTACTAGTTCCACAGAGGGAGGACCCGCCCTTGTTGTGGTGGCATTAGCATTATTTCTTCTAGCATTTAAGATTTGCCTGATTTGAAATAGGCTTCAAAACGGGAAGAATATTTGCTTCTGGGCGGTCCCTGGAACAACATATTTTGAGATGGGGGGCCTGCGGCCAAATACATGTACGGTAATTTTGGGGGTCCTTGCCATGAAAAAGTTTGAGAACCACTGATTTAGAAGAAGGATTTAGAAGACATTTATAGAGTCGGGTCAAAAATAGCATATCTACAAGCTTGCATGTGAGCGTGTATATCTGCTAAATTTAGTTAAAGCATAAAATAATGTTTAAAGTGGTTAAAATCCAAAGCAACAAAGACACGTACCCGGCCTTAACGGGTTAAAGGAATGATGTCCTTGATGATTCAATTAGAAGCCACATGCCCGCCCCTCATTTGTAGAAAAGGTGCAAGATCTCTGGGTCTATATCTCAAAACTATTATAGTCGGTTCATTCGATTTCTCGGAGGCGATAAGAGGCACCTACTTTAGTGGATGGTGTTGTATTTGTCTGATAATCTAGGATAACACTTGGTTATTGCTCTGTAGATGTATCGAGGCGTTTAGAAAGCCAACGCTTTCACAGTCTCCTTTTGTTTTGCTTCGGGGGTTGGGTGGGGGTGGGGCGGACGGAAAGAAAAGAAAAGAGAAAATGTGGGCTCTGCGAGATTGCTTTCACGGTTGAGCCAAATTTCCCAAAGACCGCAATCTATACTCAAGGCGAGGGAGTCGAGAAACTGCTTCAGACATCTTGTGGAATCGGGCTGTTTAGAGTTTCCAAGAGTGATGCCGTGGAGTTGTTCATCCCAGCAGTCAGACTCTGCTGCTATGGTGCGTCGCCGTGTTCATGCAGAGACCTTGTATCTCCATATTTAACCCATTCATTTCAGGCCTAATGCCCAAATATGTGTATATACATATATGTGTGTGGGTGTGGGTCAGGGGTGTGCAGAGAATGTTAGAGAGGCAGGGGCTGAAATTTCTACAAGGGCCTTTTGATGAAAATATCAAATATATGTGTATATAAATATATGTGTGTGTGGGTGTGGGTCAGGGGCGTGCAGAGAATTTTAGAGAGGCAAGGACTGAAATTCCTAAAAGGGCCTTTTGATGGAAATATCAAAAATAGACGTCGTGAGCTTGGTGGTCGGCTATTTTCTGTACTTTAACTAAGCATAATCAAGTGAATACTGGAGATGTGGCGTACGGCATGGAAATGCTGCATTCAAGTTCAGGAGAGTTTGGACAAGGCAGTTCTCTTGAATGCCGCCTTCAGGTATGGAAAGAGGGCACTTTTTACAGACGGGTAAAAGGGCAGGGGCTCAAGCCCCCTTTGATGTCTGTGTGCACGTGCCTGGTTGCGCCCGCCACCTTCAGGCTGATTTTTTAAAACATATTTTTGGACACTGCTCCTACACATTTTGCCCTAAAATCATGCCAATCGGTACACAGTATGTCTACACTCATGTCATCAACATGGATCTGTTCCATATAGCGCCACCTTCAGGCCGATTTTTTAAAACACATTTTTGGACACTGCTCCTACAGATTTGAACCTAAAATCACGCAAATCGGTACACATCAACATGGATCTGTCCCATATAGCGCCACCATCAGGCCAATTTCTTCAAACACATTTTTGGACACTACTCCTACACATTTTGCCCTAAAACCACACTGCTACCTGGCCGTCGCTTATCTCCCTATTAGGGAGTCTTACTGATGAGGGTATGTATGTATACGTAGCTGATGATGCGGGGGAGAGAACACGCCCCCCGCCAGCAGGAATCAGTGGGAACCGAACCCAGGACCTTCCAGTTGTGAGGCGGCAGAGCTACCGTCTGCACCACCATGCCCCACCATGTGGGCAGGCACTTTGACCCTGTTATTGCACCGGAGGCATTGAATTCAACCTACTGTATAAGTACACTCACTGCTCACTCCATTATATCCACATAACCAAACTGCACTGTACTGTAAACTCTGTTCTGTTCAATTAACTACCCCCTATTCTATTCAGAAAGATTTTTTTACAGTTTACTTTTACTTCCAACGTTTTACAATCCATTATATCCTGGCAGTGCACTGCATTTGTTTAACCACTTAAACCCTATTATGGTTGACCGCAGTACCTCGGGCTCTATATTAGTGTTTTTTTATTTTTTTATTTTGCTGTTATTGTAAAACAAACACAAAGTTGTGAGCTTTGTCTATCGGACTATTTTCCGCGAAAGCCTTCCCCACAATGCTGGGGTTTACTGTAAGTGGTTTACTGTAAGGTAAGTGGAGTCAGTTAACTCTATGGCTGCCAGATGTGGTTAAACCACATCGAAAAGAAAGAACTTAATAATGACTAGAAAGCTAGGTGCAGTTCTGGGAAATTGCAAGTGTGGTTGCACTGACGCGAGTCGCGAGGAATACACTGGGAACTGAATTCTGTCTTACTATTTATTGCGACCGTCAGGTCGCATTTACTACCAAAACCTCCACCGCCGTCAGTCCGTCAGTCCGTCAGTCTGTCTGTCACGTCACACTTTTGCCCTGCTCATATCTCCGCAACAGTTGCCCCGATCCATGCCAAATTTTGAACACATACTCCTTGCCTGCCAAACCACAACCTCCACCCAATTCACACATGACCCTCTTCTAGCGCCACCATGAGGCCGATTTTTTCAAACACATTTTTGGACACTAATCCTACACATTTTGCCCTAAAATCACGCAAATCGGTACACAGTATGTCTACACTCATGTCATCAACATGGATCTGTCCCATATAGCGCCACCTTCAGGCCGATTTTTTAAGACATTTTTGGACACTGCTCCTACAGATTTTGCCCTAAAATCACGCAAATTGGCACACAGTATTTCTACACTGATCTCATCAATACGGGCCACATTTTGCCCTAAAATCACACTGCGACCTTACGGTCGCTTATCTCCCTATTAGGGAGTCTTACTGGTATTATACTGTATATTGTCATGTCATGTGAAGCATGGCAACAGTGTGTGAAGCACAACGAAAAGCAGTTTCACTTTCTCGTCCCGAGAACAATATAGTGTTGCCTATTAGCAAACCACACTAATACAGAACAAGGAAAGTGGATTCTGATACAATCTCAGAGCACATTACTTACAGTACAAGACCAAAATACTCACTTCTAAAGTGGTCCTCCATGGGAAAAAGAACAATACCTAGAAATAGAATCCTTTGAAAGAGCTGTGAGTCACAACAAGTGTTGGACAGAGTGGGAATAACTCCCTCCAGGAAGAAAGAGAGAGAGATATGAGATATATGAGAGAGAGAGAGAGAGAGAGAGAGAGAGAGAGAGAGAGAGAGAGAGAGAGAGAGAGAGAGAGAGAGAGACTATTTTTAGCTTTTAGTTTTTCTTCAAATGAACAACTCCTACTGAAGTATCATGTTGTTATCAGTATTTAACAAAAAAAAACATTGTAAAATTTTGAAAATAGACAATCTACAAGCTCACAATGTGTGGATCGACTATTGTCACTACTCTTTTTGTCACACCACTTTTGTATGATGAATTAGGGATGCATTTTTTAAACGCTCTATCCTCACAACAGTTAGTTAGTTAATGTTAACGTTTAATGCATACTGTGCTGTTTATAGTGCTGTTTATAGTGTATGATCCCAACCTTTTTTTTATTTAAGCAAGCCTGTGTAGCCCCCACAGTTATTACCAGCCATGAACCAGCTACAACAGCCCTGCTAATCGGGCTCAGCCCTATTAGCACGACTGGTTGTGCGTTGGACTGGCGAGTGGGAGTCCCGGGTTCAATCCCCGCTTCCGCGTATCACTACAATCTGGCGTTGTCGGCAGGATGAGGAACGTGATATCCTCGCGTGAGGGACAGGTCCACGTCGTGTGCGGCGGTCCGCGGCGTGAAGTGTGGAGCGCGAGGGTGCGCTCCAAAAGATCGGGGGGAGGGGAGGGGGTGATTGTAGCCCCCACAGTTAGTACCAGCCATGAACCAGCGACAACAGCCCTGCTAATCGGGCTCAGCCCTATTAGCATGACTGGTTGTGCGTTGGACTGGGGAGTGGGAATCCCGGGTTCAATCCCAGCTTCCGCGTATCACTACACCTGCATTCATCTGCACAGAACATAGTCCGTAAAATGAATGAATCACAACCTTGCTTTCTATGGACCAAAAATGAAACGTATTTTTCTGTCTGTTTCCAGTCCAAAATGCAAACAGAAATGAATGATATTGTCTGAGAGGGCGGGTCCTCACTCGGAAGAACCAGAAAGCCTAGAAACATACCCTACTTTATCATTAATTAAAAAAATCACACCCAATGTGAAGTGAGCGGTGGTTGTGCTTGCATAACGTCTTCAGACTAGGATTTGCGTCTAGGATGTACAAGCTATGCTACACACACACTTTTTGCTATGGCAAAACGCTGAGGAAAAAGGCTACAGACACACGCACAGCCATCTATGGAGCGGCTGTGCTACACACACACGTTTTGCAAAACGCTGAGGGAAAAGGCTACAGACACACACACAGCCACTCTATGGAGCGGTTTATCACCGCTCAAAAAGAAAAATCGTGCTTGCATAACGTCTTCAATTGGTAATTGGTGATGTAATACAGGCTACACACACACACATTGCTATGGCAAAACGCTGAGGAAAAAGACTAGGATATAGGTCTAGGATGTAATTGGTGATGTAATATGGCTACACACACACACACACACACACACACACACACACACACACACACACACACACACACACATATTGCTATGGCAAAACGCTGAGGAAAACACATTGCTATGGCAAAATGCTGAGGAAAAGTGGCAACAGATAGGTCTAGGATGTAATTGGTGATGTAATATGGCTACACACACACACACACACACACACACACACACACACACACACACACACACACACACACACACACACACATTATATTGCTATGGCAAAACGCTGAGGAAAACACATTGCTATGGCAAAACGCTGAGGAAAAGTGGCTAGAGACACACGCACAGCCACTCTATGGAGCGGTTTACCACCGCTCCAAAAAATATTGGGACCATGATTTAATAAAGATAAGCATATCATGATGATTTAAAAATACTTTAAACTTAATCTAAAACATAATCTTTTAAAAAAGGTTTACTAAGGTAATAAAATCAAATGTAAAGTTTGCCCCCCCAAATTTTTTGCATTAACCACTTGAGCCCTAGTGTCCCTATATTATCACGATGTTGTCGGCGAATCATTGTCCACAGCGCCTCGTGCCTGGCTTCATCTGTCAATAGACAAAGCCCAAGACGGCAAACGTTTAACTGGAAGGGTGGGGTCTGAAACGGCACATGTTGACTAGAGGGGGATATGAGTTAGGATTCTTTCCCTGTCGGGACTTTACCTCGAATGGCACTGAGCTCGCAATGCTCGCCTAACAGCTCGCTGAGCGAGCTCAAGTCCGCTTTGGAAGTTACACCCTCTACTCTAAGTAAAACTGACTTGAGTGAAAACTAACCGATTCTGTCCCCATCTACACCAAGTCTCTTTAGTTTAGATCAAAATGCCCCCCCCCCCCCCCCCCCCCCATAGACACACCAAAATAGGCATGCTGTAACCTCGCGTCACCAGGCTTTCTCGGGGGGAAGCTGGTTGATCCTGTCTATAGGTGGAAACCACAAGCAGAAGAAGCGGTATCGATTTGTTTTCGTTCCCCCGTTTGTTTACCCAATCCCTATTAAAATGCTCGAGTAGCCTAGTGTAGTCTTGCCAGTCGGTACGACGAGTTGGAAAATATGTATACCAAACAACTTTTCCAAAAGCAAAACCACGCCGCATCAAGGGGTTTATTAGGTAGGCCCTAAAAGTATGTCCTTGAGCGCATGCAGGGGAATTATTTTGGGTAAACTAAATCCGGTTTGATAGTTCCGGCCAAAGTGTAGTCCGTCTAGGACTACAACATGACGTAGAGTGGTTTCCGCTCCCGACTGGATCAAACCCCGAAAAGTGAAGGGACCCTCGGCTATAGGCATGCTGGGGTTAATGGGCATTGTGTGGTTAATCCTGCCTCCCTCTTCATCCACAATGTCATTTCACTGCTTTTAACTCATCCTCTCTCTCTCTCTCTCTGTCTCTGTCTCTGTCTCTCTCTCTCCCTCTCTCTCTCTGTGTCTCTCTGTCTCTCTCTTATTATTAGGCAGATACATGCTTCCTCTGTGTTATCTCTCCTCTCTCTCTCTCTCTCTCTCTCTCTCTCTCAGGAATAATGAGTGCATCGCTTCATCTGGATTCTATAATCCCTCTTCAACCCCCCCCCCCCCCCCCCCCCCGCATATCTCTCGTTTTCTCTCTCATTCCCCAGAATTAATATGGTGCATGGCATTTACCTTTTATCTCCCTCTGCCTGTCTGATGTATGCTGAATGCCATATCATACTTCCTCTATCATCTCTCTCTCTCTCTCTCTCTCTCTCTCTCTCTCTCTCTCTCTCTCTCTCTCTCTCTCATATATATCTCCAGTGGTGGATGAATTATTATTCATGTAAGTAAAAGTAGTAGTGCCAAAGTATAAAAATCACACCCACATGTAAGTGTGTGTAAGCTCTGCCTTTGATTAATGCGTTTTGCCTTATTGCCGACTCCCTGCTGCCCTATGTGTCCGTATGACTGACTCCCTATTGCCTTATGCTGCCTTATTAGGCCTCCTGACTCCCCACTGCCTGATGTATGCATCCCTATTACTGCCTTATGCAGCCTTATTACTGACTCCCTGCTGCCTTATGCAGCATTATTACTGACTCCCTGCTGCCTTATGCTCACTTATTACTGACTCCCTGCTGCCTTATGCTCCCTTATTACTGACTCCATTATTACCGACTCCCTGCTGCCTTATGCTCACTTATTACTGACTCCCTGCTGCCTTATGCTCCCTTATTACTGACTCCCTGCCTCCTTATGCTCCCATGTGACTCCCTGTTGCAGGCTCTCATCTCTCTTAAATGAGTATACTTATTTGTCGCAGTTAAAGGTGTACTCATACATATTATTCATACAGACAGACAGACAGACATATAGGCCCACATGCATATAGTCCTACAACGCACCTCAACATTGTACTCAAGTACAGCACCCGAGTAACTGTAGCCCACTGCTGGTCTCTCACAGTCTGCGGGCGTCCAGAGGTAATGTACAGCAGTGGTTCTCAAACTTTGACATTTGAAGGTCTCCCCTTAACCTCGACAGTGTACAAATGGAACCAAATGGACCCATCAGGGTCCATCATGGTTGCAGACTTGTAAGGGTACATTTAGAATCCCATAAAGGAATCTAGAAAGTCCCTGGAATACACTTTGAGAACCACTGATGTACGGTAACCAGTTATCATTCCTCTCTCGTAGTGTCTTTCTGTTTTTTTTTCTATCGACTACTCACCCATGGAGACTCGAATTCATGCATAGTAAGCAATAATTTGAGGAGACTCTTTGTGTCTCCATAGGACAGTGGTTCCCAAACCTTTGAGCTCAAGACCCAAAAGAGAAATTAGACGTTTGCCCCAGACCCAAACTAGTGTACTTGTGTGCTCGTCGATCTATTTTCACTACTTTTGTGCTACACTTTTGTATAGGGCTTTAATTGACAAAAAATAACATAAATTACATAATTTATATACACTTTTGAAACTTGGAGATACAAGGTTTCTGCCTGACAGTAGTTTGAGAAGCACCAATGTTATGGTAAAGCAATCCATTACCATTCGTGTCTCGTAACACGCCTTCCTATATAGGCCGAGGCCGGGGGCCGGGGGCCGGTATTGGCCGCTGGTAATCCGTGGCGCGACTCGGTGGGACGATGGTGTGGGTGTGCATTTCCAGTCTGTTTACAGAGGGGATGAAGTGCACACCGCGCTTACGTGTTCATCCGCACGGGGACAGATGAAGTCCTATCTGAAGCCGGCAGCCTTGGAGAGAGATGGGGGGGCGGGGAGAGGAGGGATGGAGAGAGAGAGAGAGAGAGAGAGAGAGGGAGGTTGTGAGTCAGCAGTTGTTGGGGAGTCAGACAGCTATATGGTTGTTTGGGATTTAAGCAGTGTAGGCCACAGAGAGGCAAATGTCTACACACTATGACTCTACTGCATTGTGTACAATTGCATTGCATGTAATTGAATTGAATGTAATTGCACTGCAATGTACAGGATGGGATTGTACTGCGTCGTATGAAATTGTTCTGCACTGTATGCGATTGGAGGGATGAGGGAAAGAAAGAGGGTCGGGACGGACAGAAGGACAGATAGAGCTGTAAGCTGTAAAATAAGTTAGAAAGGTATTGATTTGAATGCCAAATGTTGTAACGTACTCACGCACGCAAAGAAACAAACATGCACGCACGCACACACACACACACACAGAAACACACTCACAAACATACACGCGCGCGTGCACACACACACACACACATACGCGGGCACACGCGCACACAGCAGGGCAGCAGTGGGGTTTGGGTTTCAAATTAAAATGCAAAACAAGTGGAAAAGCTCGCGAGGCGCGTCTCTTCTCCCTCTGTGAATTAAGATGTTGAAATATGTATGAAGTGTCAACGAGTGAATTTGCAACGTACGGAACAAATCACACCGCTGCACTTCCAGACATTATGCGAGGCGGGTGTGTGAGCCTGTCGCTTCACAAAGCAACCACAGGCCCGACACGCAAGCGCTAACAAGAGGCTGAGGGCATTTATTTTTCTTTTCGAACCCTCTAGTCAGAGAGAATTGGAGTCGAGTTACAACTCAACTTTTGAGTGCTATTTTCGGGCCCTATTTTCGTCCATGCCCTACCCCTTATCCCTAAACTTCTTTGCTTTATTTATTTTTGTTTGTTTTTTAATTATTTTAAAATGTTTGTCAAAATAGTAAAAACAAGGGGAAGACTTTTAGGGATAAGGGGTAAGGCATAGACGAAAATATAGCTACAAATCTCTTCTGTGAGAGAGATCATTCGACGCTTGTCCAGGACCCAAAACTAGTGAAAATAGCAGATCTACAAGTGCATAACGCTTCACGCCTCGTTGCGAGCGTGTAGATCTGCTATTTTTGGCTAAAGTTCTCAGAATTTGGACACTAGGGTTCAAGTGGTTAATATAAAACAGGAGAAAAAATAGTTTCTATCACACAACGATTTGGAGGACCCCTGTAGTAACTCTGAGGACCCCCTAGGGGTCCCGGACCCCCTGTTGAAGACCCCTGCTATACAGTATGTTATGACCCTTGCTAAGGAGTCAGCTGCAACGTTTTGACTTCTGAAGAAGCAGGTTGGTAGAGGAGCCTGGTGTGGGTATGAGATGTCACATCGATCGGGATTTCTCCTTTTAGATTGACTTGGTGACCACTGACCAGACTGTAACGAAGTTGACGGCAGCAATGTTGAATTTGGCATGCCCATAAATTCGTTGAATAAAGAGAATTCACCCTTTATCAAGTCCTGCCAGTTGTCCTGCCCCTCTGCGCACCCATTGGTTGCTGTGTCTTGGTGGGACAAAAGTCCTTTCTCTCCATCCACTACCATTGAAATTCAGTTGCTGCTTATTGTTGATTTGTGTATTCAATTCTCATTTTAAACTTGGTTTCAGTAAAAAGGAGCCTCTCAGGTGCAGTATAATGACTGGACATGTTTTTTAATGTTTTCATTTATCCAAAAATGATGTTTTAGCTAATTCAACATTGTATGGCAATGATGGCTCTTCCCGATTTAAGGGGAGGATAAAACATTCGCACACTGTTCTATTAATGCATCGTTTCGACCGTTTGGTGTTCATCAGGCAAATATTGTATTGACGAACAAAGGAACATAATACAAAAGTCCTTGGTTAATATGACACCTAGGAGTTAGAAGGAGCACAGCACTCTCCAATCACAGGGACCACCAGTCTCCTAACCGCGTGTCACCAGGCTTTCTCGGGGGAAAGCCTGGTGCTCGTTTACTAAACAGGTTGTTTGATCCGGTCTAGACCAGATGGCATCCTAGACTGGATGGCAGAAGCGGCGTCGCTTTGTTTTGGTTCCCTGTTTGTTTCCCCAATCCATATTTAAATGCTAGAGGAGTGTAGTCTTGCCAGTCGTTGGGAGTTGGACTAAAAGATGGATGAACTTTTCAAAAAATAAGCAAAACTACGCCGAATCAAGGGTTTTATTGGGTAGGTACTAAAATTACGTCATTGAGCGCAGGGAATTGTTTTGGGTTAAAACTGATTCCGGTTTGGTGTTTCCGGCCAAAGTGTAGTCCATTTCGACTACAAAATGACGTAGGAAGCCATCCCCTCCCGAATGGATCAAAAGCCTGGACTTGGAAGGGATCCCAGGCTACCCGTCTCCACCCCTCAGAGGAATGCTCAATGCCTGGGCAGGAAATGGGCTGTTCACACTTCTCACAATAAACACATTCGATACTAATAGTGAACTAGAAAGGTGCAATTCTGGGGAAATTGCAAGTGTGCCACGAGGAATCCGCTGGGAAATGAATTCCGTCCTCCGAATAGCTTCCTACATGAAGAAGAACACATTCCTCATGTGTTCGTTCTTCTTCACTTGGGAAAACATTTGCAACATATTTTGTAATTCATGGGTTTATACGCAGAAAGTTCTGTTCTTGAGGAATCTTGTGAGCATGTAGATTGGCTATTTTCACAATAGAACCGTGTTATACAAAATGTAATGCCTCAACTCTTAGTGCTTGTCAGGATGGGGGGGTCCCCAGTTAAAATTATAGATTATTTTGGAGGGTCGTGGCCTGAAAAGGTTGAGAACCACTGCACTAGACCACTGTTTCCCAACACGGTCCAATTAATTTTTCTACATTTAAAAAATCACGCCTAGTGTGAAGTGAGAGGTGCTTACACAATTTTTTTTATAAAATCTAAGAAATTCCTAAGTAGTGAAAATTGTGTGCTTGTAGATATGTTATTTCCACTGGGGTCCCGGGCAAACATCTCTCTTTTGGGTCTCGACCTGAAAAGTTTGGGAACCACTGTTCCCAAACTTCCCTGTGAAGGAACAAAATGAAGCGAAAAACCTAGACAAGAGGAAAGGGTTTCATCTCAAATTCCTCATATCTTCCCGGTTTAACATTCAACCAAGTATTCTAGGCACGCCTGTCTCTTGGACGAATAATTGTCTGGGGATATGTTGTCTGTGACTGTGCAGGGCACCTTAGATTGATGAATTGGATATTAGAGCATGGGGGTATGTTGTCTGTTTCATCAGAAATGTTACCTTTTCCCTTTTTTATGCTATTGCTATAGCCTGTATTACTTTGAGTTTAAAATAAAACTCATTTTCTACAAGAGAAGTTGTAAGAGTTGAATTCTTCAAGGTACCCTCTCCATGGACCATGGGTGAGTGTGTGTGTATGCAGTGTCTATTCATAGAATAAGTCCAGGTATGCCTATACAAGAATACTCATAGTTTCACAGTTACACTTGACCTGGGGTAATTTCTGTTTTAGGAGTATTAAGCCCAGACCTATTATGCTTGGGGAAGGGTTACGTTTTTGACGAAACTATCGAACATAGACAGAATACTTTGGCATATCTGTCTCAGGCTTCACAGGTTGTTAATGGACGATCTAGATTAGAAGCTCACAATGTGTTGCATTCAAGCCTGGAATTCTGTCAGTTTAGGGGCAAGGCCACTTGGCCTTTTGGTGTTGTCCATTTGTTTTTAGGGCACAAAGACCAAATGCCAAGGCAGGGAGGCCATCAAATAACATTTTAGACCATTTAAATAATTTAAGGGTTATGACTTGAAATTTGTAGACTATCTGCAGTAAAATAAATAAATTGTGGTGTTTACAATCAGATCCATGCGAAGAATTCAGAATCTAAAAAAACACTGGTGTGTACTGTGTACATATTGACAAGCAAAAGACAGAGGAGAAAGTGGTACAGTCAGCTGGTGCATTAAGGCCTCTGGCCATGCCACTTTTTGAGAGGGATCTGAATGCGTATTCCTATAGGGTAGATTTTGAAGGCTCATAAGGGTGGACATTGAAGCGGAAGTGGAGCGAAGGGAAGGTTCATACTACCCAATTAGAATCATGGCACTAATGTCACGTGCACGCTCCAGGTAGGGAGCACTCTGTTGTGTTCACTTGGACCGCGCGGAGGTGCCAAAAGTCGGGGGGGACGAAGATTTACTATTCTGTCCCCCTGGTTTACACATTCTAACAGGGCTGAGTTGACTCATGCGACCTTGGCACCGCTTGACACGGCGACTCGCTCGCTACCGCTCACTCTGCGGTGTCTGAAGGGTCCTGAGGTCGCCTGAGACGACGCGCCTCCGTCATGGTCAATAGAAAACGAGCGTTCCTTTACAAGAACCTAACCATACCGGGGTGGTTTTAGGATTATTTAGAATCCGCCTCCGCCTGTACAGTACAGGGGGAGGCGGATTGTAAAGAATCTACAGTCCGCCTCCAAGAATACGCCTCCTGGGTTTCTGTGGTCTGCATTCAGACCCTATTGCTTTTTGAGGGGCACACGGCCAAACTGACTTCCATGGCCTTCGTGGCCTCCCTGAAATTCCAGCCCAGGTTGGGTTAACTTGTAGATATGCAATTCTTTGGCAAATGTTTCCCCCCAGAGAACGGACAAGTGTCCGCATCCCTATTGAAAGGGAATTGTACGGTTTACTTCCAGATCCAAAACAAATAAGACTATAGTAAAAACAAGTGCTATAGTAAAAACAAGTGCCATGCAGTAGCTTTGCACTACTTTTGTACTTTTCCTGCAAAGCTTGGCCAATGAGACCCTGGGCGTACAACAAACTTTGAGCTGTTTGTGCCAAGATGTAGGCCATATCTAGCACTGTAGTAACATACATATGCAGATTGGACAACACTACATTTTATTAATAAAAAAAAAAAAAACGTTACACGGTGCCGCTTTAACTATTTGGGGATGGCGACCGTCTTGCAATATCCTCGTGGCCCACCAGGGTGCCCCGCCCACATGTTGAGAACCGCCTTTAATTGCAGGGGTTTTTTTTTGTCGTCAACAAATGGAGCATGTGTTTTCATTTGGCTCTGCTCTAATATACCAGAGGGGAAACATCGCCTTGTTTCTCACCTGCTGATTCCCTTTCATTTACATCTGCATGCATCAGCAAGACGCCATTACAGCCATTACACCGCTTCTGTCAGGTGGAAACCGCCTATGTCCAAAACCATACTTTTCAGCAAACGCAAGAGTGGGGAAAAAAACAGAACATAATTTAGGCCTATTTTGTCGAGTAGTTCTCAAACCTTTGCGTGGCAAGGACCCCCAAATTGATATGTTTGGCCGCAGAACCCCATCTGAAATACATAAGTAAATAAGGACATTACCAAGCACCCCCCCGACGATATGTTTTTTTTTTTTTTTTTTTTTTAGCTCTCGTTAATACTGTTTTCATTGGTTCAATGATCATTTATACTGTAAAACCCAGAGACACACTTGACCACTTTCACTTTTCCCAAAATGTTTCAACGCTCACAGAAAGCATCGTAGATGTACAAAACGACGTGTGTAGGCTAGTAGGTCGGCCGTTTTCAACACATTTGTGCAACACTTCCAGTAGGAGGGGATGGGGTGTAAAGAAAGAAAGAAAGAAAGAAAGAAAGATATAAATAAATAACATGGAGATACATGGTTAACTTGCTGACAGCTCGCGACATTAAGATTATGCTGAGGAAAGTCATTTCATTCCGTGACTACTCCGAGCCAAGCAAGATTTCCCCGAAGAGGACTGAGGAAATATTTAAATAAATAAATATATAAAAGGGAAAAAACATGGGGTTGGGTTGAAATTTTAATGAAATGAAGATGGAATTCAGCGCTGCTTGTCTGTATAGTGGCTATCAGTTCTCATCCGCTGTCAGGGTGTTGGAGTAGCTCTATTACATGCTTGGCTTTATGCATCGATGAGACGATGCAGTGTTGATTTTGTTGATTAAAACTGTCCGTCGACTACCTTTTTTCACAGACGAAAACTGCTATGATGACTAAAACTATGACTAAACATATTGACAGTTTTGTCAACAAATCTAACAACTAGATGTTAGTGAGGGGCTATAGTGGAGAAGAGATCCAGTAGAACTAAAAGACACATCATTATTATGTGTTGTAGCTCTCGGGTGTTGCTCTGATAATAGCCGATCTACAAGCTCACAACGCCTCGCGCTGCAATGCGTTGTGAGCTTGTAGATTGGCTATTTTCAGCCTGCAACCTGCAAGTGTAAAATCAAGCATCAAGGCCAGGCAAAAAAAAAAAAAAAAAAAGAAAACACACCTTTTGGTTCCATTGGTACACTCGCTGAGTTAACAGAGTAGTTCACCCCCAAAATGACTTTTTTCTATTGATTGATTGATTATCTTTTGATTTTTGTCGCATTCCTAAGACAAAAAAAAATATTACCATGATGGTTTCCCCTTTCAATGCCATGCATTTGGGTCACCATCCAGGGCCATACATTTTGGTCACCATCCGGGATCAATGCGTAGGACTTAGGAGCGGTTAGCACTGCTCAAAAAGAAATCACACCTGGTGTGAAGTTTGGTGGTTGGGAGAAGGAGGAGCCGCGACTCCGCGGGACAGCGTACTGTGGTTCCTAGGGATGGTAAGATAATCTAAACATTCACAATAATCGTATCGTGGAGATTTAAATCGTGAAATTATGCCCCTGATACAGTCTTTCTTTTAACGTACTTGATACAGTCTGTCTTTTCACTCTCTACCAATAAGTCTCCTTGCCACAAAATAGCAAATCTACAAGCAGGTAGATCTGCTACTTTTTTGTGCAAATGTTCCACCCCAGGATAATGGATTTTGGGGATATTTTATTATCATGATAATATCATAAATCACAATTTCTTTGGTTACAATAATCGTTACATGAAATGTTAATATCGTCCCATCTCTAGTTGTTCCCCAAAAGGGAGTCACTGAGCTTTATTGTTGCCAGCCAACCCGTCGTAGCCATGGTTACGGAGGGAAGTGAGTTTTGATCAGCCAAAGTATAAAATAATGGTTAAAATTGTGGTTAAAATATAAAGTGGAACAGAAGCATGATCTTCTTGATGAAACGTCTTTTTTCACTGACAAAAAATAGAAACTAAATAAAAACTAGGCTACGATGACTGAAACTTTGACAAAATATATTCACAATTTCGTCAACCAATGAAAACTAGACTGAAATGATAAATGATTGTAGATCAGCTATTTTCAGCATGCAGCTACAGATGTGCAGTTTCAACTCTGCAGTATAATGCTCTTTTCCTGAACATTTCCTGCAAATGCAATTTTTCCACAGGTTTATTTCCCTGCCAAATTTTTATGGATAATGGAACGTATTTTTGCAAAAACGTGCAAATGGCAAGAGGTAGATTTAAACGTTGAAGTCAGAGAAGGTCTTAAAAATAGCAAAAATGGCTTATCTACAAGCTCAATGTTCTGCAAATCCCCTGAAAATCTACTGTCTTGCCAATGGCAGGACATAGGACGTGTGAGGTTTTGAAATGGCACTTCTGTAAGTCTAAACCGTGGGTCGGGACCCCCAGGGGGGTCCCCAAATTATTTTGGGGGGTACCCAGATGATTAACTTAATGTGCAACATTGTTTTCTCACTCAACAGTAAACAAACCAACATAAAATGTAGCTTTATAGAGGGTATCTGCACATTTCTAAACTGACAATTTAAGGACTTTTTAGTACCTCTAAAATGACAAATTAAACACAGACCAAATTGTCAAATATTAGATGCAGAAATTGTGAAAATAGCCCAATGTACATGCTCTACATCTACATGCTACATGCTCGCGTTGCGAGGCGAGCATGTAGATCGGCTATTTTCACAATAGAACCGTGTTTTGTATAGTAATGCCTCAACTCTTAGTGCTCCCATTTTAAATGTGATTATTATGGGGGACATTACGACAACTTTGCGGCCCCCGCCTAAACACATTTCAGTTGACCAATTCAACTGTAGATTTAGTCGACTAAAATCTGAGGATACTTAGTTATCTAAAACTAGACTAAAACCAAAACATTTCAGGTGACTAAAATATGACTCTTAACTAAACGGAAATGTATTCAGAAGACCACGGCTAAAACTACATCAGAATGTGCTGTCAAAATCAACACTGGCTTGTAGATCTGCAATTTTCCGCCACTTCCCCCAGAACAGGGATGGTACAGGGCCCCAGGCGCTAGGCTAAAAGTTTCTCCACAAACTAAAACTTTTGGACTCTGCATCACTCACATTATGAAGCAGTGGGCACACGTCCTTGCACATTGCAAACATGCTGACGCCAGTGGGAAAAAAAAAGATAAAATAAAATAATAGAAAGAAATACAGCTGCTATTGTAACCTACTTTATGTGGATATGAAACGAGATGGAGGCCTTTTTATTTGGTGTCTCGTTTTCTTCTTTTTTTTTGCAAGGACGGGTGACTGTGTTAACAGCCAAGCACCGCCTCTGGCTATTGGTGCTTCTCATCAGAGATGCACAGCACACTGTGAGATCCTCAGTGTGGGGGAGGAAGAAAACTAAGTAAAAGTCCGGAATTCAAAATTGACTTGAGTAAAAGTACATGGGTATTGCCATCAAAAGGTACTTAAAGTACCAAAAGTAAAGGTACTCATTATTCAGATTTTCCCATTTAAAGTTTTCAAATGTATAACAATCTTTTGAAAGTAGCTGATCCACAAGCTCAAAAGCTTGTAAATCGGCTATTTTCAAATGGCCGAAACATATATTGGGCTGAAATGGTTAGGCTAACTGTATGTTTTCGAATAAAAATCTAAATCTACAAACGAACTAGTAACTTACAAGACATATATTTACTGTTGCGATGTAGTGGAGAGTAGAAGTGAAAGTACTGAAAGTTCACTCCAGTAAAGTAAAAAAGTAAATGTATATCGTTAGTTACTTTAAAACACCGGTATTTACTCAATGTGTTGCTGTCAGTGCAGAAACTTTTTTTTTGACTAACGTCCCTACTTGATCATACAGCGTCACGCAAAAAGCATCGGAAGTAGCAGACCACGTTTCGAGCTGGAGGGTCTGCTGATTTAGCTGTTTTTGGTTTTGTTCCACTGTTTGTGTTGACATTTCACTGTATATGTTGGCATTTATTCATCCCTTGCAGGGACGCCTCTGTCAATCAGTCAAGGACCTCCCAAATTAATATGTACTTGCCCACGGACGCCCGTCTGAAAATATTTCATGTCAGTGACCCTCATACAAACTTTGTTTCAAAAATATTCCAGATTTGTCATTGTTTTTGTTCTTTTTAAGGAGACGATCTAAAAGCTCACAACCTAGCTGTTGCATTGCGTTTTGAGCTTGTAGACCGGCTATTTTCAAATAGCCAATGTATTTGATGCAGGGGTTGTATTTGATTTGATGGAGAATGGAGTGTATTTTTTGCAGAAACTCGCAAATGGCAAGAAACAACTCTATTCCCATTGAAAAGCAGAATCCACCTTCATAGGGAGATTTAAACTTTGAGGTGAAAAATAGCTGATCTACAAGCTCAATGTTCTGCCAATTACCTGAAAATCTACTGTCTTGCCAATGGCAGTAAGTTTTGAAATGGCACATCTGTAATAGGCTTATTTACTTTTAGCTAGAGACTAAATAACAACATTGGATCTGTTGGAACGTATAATACTTCTCTCCAAGTGGATTTCCACCTGACAGCAACAATACATTATACACTATGTAGGCTGGCCCTACCCTTGTATATGATATAATGATATTAACTCTGAGAGTGTACGAATGTAACCAAACACGTGGTCCATTTGGTTCCATTTGTGCACACTCAGAGTTATGGGGGTCCTTGAACGGCCCTCTCTGATTGGCTACACACACACACACACACACACGCACGCACGCACACACGCACGCACACGCACACACAGATTTGGCTTATTTATAAATATTACTATACTGTCAAAAATCGGATGGATTTCCCAACGGATTTGTCCTTCAAAAGTTTGAGATGTTGTCCTTTAAAAGATAATTCCCAGATGGTGATCCCTGTTGGGAGTCCACAGCATGTCTCTGTGGACATGAGTGACCAAGGAGAGCCTGCCACCAGAGGGAACACTTTGTCCCCCATGGGGAAAGGGGGGGGGGGGGGGGGGGTTTGGGGGCCATTTGTCCCCCAAGGGGAGAGGTTGATAGGTAGTCTGTCCCATATGGGGGAAGGTTGGGGGACAGTTTGTCCTTTGGCACATTTTATATAAAAAAAAGAAAATTAAAAAGGTTCACAACCAATTTGCCAATGTTTCAACAGCTTTTATAGTACACTTTGTTGATTACTTTTGATGTAGTAATTGTCTCTTTTCTTGTGATTTATTTATTTATTTATTTATTGAATCGGGTCCCTCAGGTCTAAATGGGTTAAAATACAACGGTAGGTGTCAGAGTGGGTGGAGCCCTGAGGGGAAGAGTGGCCAATGGAATCGTAGGAAAAAAAGAAAATTACTTGTCTGTCTGTGTTTACGGCCATAGCCAATCAGGGATCAGCATTCTTGGTGTGTCACCACAGCCAGCCAATGAGGGACGAGCATTACTGGTGACGTCACCATCAACATCCATGCCAAATTTTGCACACACACTCCTTGCCTGCCAAACCACAACCACAACCCATCAATTCTCACATGACCCTCTTCTAGCGCCACCATGAGGCCGGTTCTTGCAAAACACATTTATGGACACAGCTCCTACACTTTTTTGCCAAAAATCACGCAAATCGGTACACAGTCTGTCTACACTCATCTCATCAACATGGATCTGTCCCATTTAGCACCACCTTCAGGCCAATTTGTTCAAACACATTTTTGGAAACTGCTCCTACACATTTTTCCCTAAAATCACGCTGCGACCTGACGGTCGCTTATCTCCCGATTAGGGAGTCTTACTGGTATAAATGACAAGGCGCAATTTGCTGGTGCACAATAGGCGATACATGGCCACGAGTGCACAAGGCACAAGTTGGCACATCGACAGAGCTTTCAGCTGCATATGTTATGTATGTCGGTGTCTGTGTCTGTTTAAGCCCGTAGCCCAATCAGGGACCAGCATTTCTGGCAACGTCATCATTAACAGCCAATGAGGGACCAGCTCTCCTGGTGATGCCAGTGGTGATGTCACTGGCATCGCCAGTGGTGAGCGCACCTCATGGCGCACTCTGCTGGCGCAAATTGGCACTTCGACAGAGTGCAGTTCTAGTTTGATCTGAGGTCCGTCTGAAGTTGGTCTATGTGGTAGTTGGCTTTGACTGCTGCCATGCGGCAACGGGACAATGACGGTATAGCATTCATTCATTCATTCATTCATTCATTCATTCATTCACCAGTAAGACTCCCTAATCGGGAGATAAGCGACCGTCAGGTCGCATGTATACACAAATGGGTCTGTCCATGTTGATGACATGACTTTAGAGATACTGTGTACCTACCGCTTTGCGTGATTGTAGGGCAAAATCTGTAGGAGCAGTGTACAAAAATGTGTTTTTAAAAAGTCGGCCTGATGGTGGCGCTATGGGACAGATGCATTTTGCTGACATGACTGTAGAGGTACTGTGTACCGCTTTGCGTGATTTTAGGGCAAAATCTGTAGGGGCAGTGTCCAAAAATGTGTCTTGAAAGAATTTGCCTCATGGTGGCGCTAGAAGAGGGCCATGTGAGAAATGAGGTTGTGTTTGGCAGCCAAGGAGTGTGTGTGCAAGGTTTGGCATGGATAGAGGAAACGGTTGCAGAGATATGAGTAGGGGAAAAGAGTGATGCGACGTCACATACTTTAGAGGGCAATGGTAGCCAATCAGGAGGGAATATGGGAAATGGGACAGATCCATGTTGATGACAAGACTTTCGAGATACTGTCTACCGCTTTGTGTGATTTTAGGGCAAAATCTGTAGGAGCAGTGTCTCAACAATCAATTGACTGATCATAAAAATGATCATGATCTGAAAAGAAAAGAGAACATTTTTTTTTATATATGATGAAAATGTATACAGTATAAGAGTATGAGTAACTGCGACCTAACGGTCGCAATGAAGTTGGACATTAAGACACATTAAGACGTGAGGTCGATTTTAAAAACTCTCCTGCCTAAAGTTTTCCTTAAGAAAAAAAAAAGAAAAAAAAAAGATGTTGCTATATATCACCAATGTCCAAAACCGTTCTTTTCAGTATTCAAAATCAAAAATAGCAAAGGTAGCGGATCTTCAAGCTCAAAATGTGTAGCTTCATGCCACATTACGAGCTTGTAGATCTAATGTTGATGCTTTTGTGCAACGCTGTAGATGATTAAGTAGGGCTCAGGGTGGTGCACCCCCTGGTGGTCATCAAATCAATGTGCAGGTGTCATTGCGTAGTCCAGGTTTGTCAGGGTGTCCACTGGGAACCATGAGAAGGTACAGCATTGGACCAACAGTGGACCAAGGATCCTTTTGTTCCATATAATGTACACTTGCAGAATAAAAGAGACCCCAGGAACTCCCCGGCCAGGCGGCAAGTCTTCTGTCATTGGACATGAAGCCCATATGCAGAAATAATGAAAAGTGCGCTGCAGTTCTGTAGGGTGTCGCTGTTTTCCCTGTGTTTCTGATTTGCTTTTCGCGGACCGGACATTCCAAGATGTCGCATACTCGCATTTGAATTGTCAATTTTCGTTTAGGCCTAACACGCATGACTTAACAGGTAGGTCATTTTGACCTGTTTTGAGATTTAGACATAAAAAAAATATTTCATATTTACAAAACGTCTCAGATGGTAGAAAAAAAACAAGGCTTGGCTTGTATGTTAAGGAAAAGTCACGAAAGGGTAACTTTCTGAGAGTTTCCTGAGCAAACCCATTCCACCTCTAAATCTCAAAATCTCCTCAAGGACCCCAGACCACACGTTGAGCACCGGTGGAGTGGGAACCGATGTCACATGAAGTCCTCAAAGTCCTGTCCGTATCCGTCTCCGTCTCCGGCGTCACACCTGTCCATATCCTCCCATCTCTTCGCCTTCAGACCTCCGCCCGCGATCGCCCCTTTCTTCTTCTTCCCCTTCCCCTTGTTCTGCTTCTCCAGCTTCTGCCTCTCGCTCAGCAGCGCCGCCAGCGAGTTGCTGATCTTCCTCAGGTCTTCGACGTCCAGCGAGATACAGAGCTCGCGGAGCAGGGAGTCCAGGAAGCCCGGGTAGTGCTCCGAACTCTCCAACCGCGCCAGCTTCTCCTTCAGCAGCCTCTCGAACTCTGCAAAGTCATCCCTGGAGGACGGGCACATGGCGTCGATCCCCGTCGCCGCGCAGGGTTCCGAGGCGCAGACGCCGAAAGCTTCCCTGGTCAGTTCCAAGTCCGCCTCCTCCTGTAGCTTCTGTGCCCTCAACCTCTCCGCGAGTTGTCCCTCGGCCGTGAGGTCGGCCGGTCTCGCCTGTGACGTTTCCTCCTCTTTCTTCGTAGTCTTGCTCTCTTTCGTTTTATCGCTCAGCTGCCTTTTTTCCGACACCTTCGCCGCTTCTCTGATCGTCTGGTCTATTTCCGCCGTCTCGTCTTCATCGTCCTCCTCGTCCTCCTGCTCGTCGTCCCAGTTATCTTTGACATCCTCTTCCTCTTCGTCTTCGCCTTCCCATTTATCGCGGACCACTGCCGTTCCGACCAGGAGGTCTGCTGCGTAGCTCTCTGCCTCCCATTCAGCCATATTGTCGGCCGCGCTGCTTAGTGTGCTTCGTGCTTAGTGTGTCCTCTCGGACACCGTCTGAGGTTACGCTGGCTCGTCCGTTTCCCCGTTCCTTTTATGCAGTTGTTGGCTGTGATGTCGTTGTGAAGGGATATGTCCATATTTGGGAGCTGTGTTAATCTGTCGCTGGCGTCAGCCAGTAACGGAAGAGGTACTCTATAGCTAGAGTATTTCCACAGAAGCAAAGGTTGTATTTTTACTCTACAATCATTTGAAATATTCAGTTACTTGTTACTTTGTTTACTTTCTACATTTAGATTATTGTTACAAAACATACCACACCATATTAAAATGTTGTTATGCATTTAAAAGCATGCAAAGTGGGGCATTGTTCATGATGTGCACTTTTGTACAATTTTGATGCCAATACTTTTCTACTTTTACTAAAGTAAATTTGAATAGGCCTAAAAAACTAACAGAGCATTTTTTTACATTACGGTATTTATTAATCATTAATTTTAAGGATTAGTTTAACAAAAAAAAGTACCTATTTTCAATTAATTACACACCCCATGAAGCTTTGCGTTCACAGATTCACAGAAGCCCGGGAGCTTGAAGATCTGCTATTCTCTCAACATCTGCTCCAGAATATAGGGTGGCTGTCGTTCGTGTGGTTGAACGTATGGAGCGATTTTCCACAAGTCCTCAGAAAGGCTGCCTCGATGGTCTCGAATTGCATTCTGTTCTGTGGGAAATGGCTCGGGTTGTGATGCTCAGCTCTCCATGCTGAGCCCAGTGTTTTAGGCCTTTCAATGGCAGTGCTTAACTTGAAGCTATTAGGTTTGCTTTTGAAAGCATGCCCCTGTGTTAATTTCGTAGACTACAAGTTTTAGTCTACTACCTTTTTTTCACTGATGAAAACCAATCTGAGTTAAGATGAAGTAAAAAAAATCACACCTAGTGTGACATGAGCGGTGCTAGAGTTAATTCCATTAAGCATCCTGCAAATCTTGGCCAATGTGACCCTGGGCGTACAACAAACATTGAGCGCTTTGATCAAAGATGTAGGCCAGATGTAGGCCAAGGTTCGTGGGACGTGTCCCTTCCAAAAATTAATTGGTGCTAACCGCTCCTACATCTGGCTTTGTCTCTCTGTATATGTCGAGAGAGAGAGAGAGAGAGAGAGAGAGAGAGAGAGAGAGGGGTTAGCATATGTCCAAAAAGGTCTCATCTCACAGTTAACACCGTAGCCTCTTCATTAAGGTGTTAAACTTGGTCACACATACTGTAGGTCTGTGGTCCTGGGTGCACACAGTATAGACACCAGTGTCTTTTGTTGAGATTCTGAAATCTTCCCATCTCCCCAATCTTTAAACCAATCCAGTGACTCTGATTGGTGCAGGGCTGAGCATGGATCAGATTGTGAATACCATCCTTTATCTATTTCACTGCAGATTAGGTTATCATCCCTAACCCTTAAATTCAACAAATTATTTCAATGAACTAAAATTGTGTTTTATTTGATGGCCTTCCTGCCCTGGCATTCGACCTTTGTGCCCTCAAAAAATGGACAACACCAAAGGCCAAGTGGCCTTGCCCATAATAAATTACATAATTCCAGGCCTGGCAGCCAGTGAGTGAATCTAACACAAGCTACACAGACACTGTCGGCTTTGAAAAAAATATCAGAATTGCCCAGAATTGCCCATATTATGTTACCTCTTACCGCCTGGCACCTGATGTCTGTGATCCAGTTGATTTGAAGAAATAATCGAGCGTTTACTTGGAGGTGAGGACAATGAGAAGGCATAGAGCAGTGAAGTCATTTACCCATCCTACCTGGTTCATGTTTTTTTCCCCCCCATTCTGAATAGACTTTTTTTCATATTGCGTCATGTAAGAACTGGGTTCCAAACATAAACAAATTATCTAAGCGGTTTGACTCATATCGATATGAAGAATCAACTGATGGTGAGAAAACGCTAATGTTATTGTCGCCGAATTAGTTACATTTTCGCTAGAAACAGGCTTTATCAAATATGAGTGACTTGCATATGACTATCATAAACCATACTGAGCCACCTGCCCGACAATATCACGCAGACCGTTTGTTTATTTTTGGACCACAATGCTCATTTGAGACTATTTTAAGATGACCTAATGTTATTCTCCATAGAGAAATTACTTCCGTGAACCGGGGGATGAGCGAGTCACGTCATGACTTCACTGCTCTCCTCTATCCTAACTATTACATTTGAAAACTGGCTGGAGCGGTGCATACGACCGACCCTCTGGATGCAGTCCAATTGGCTAGGACTGATCACGTGGCACACGTGCCGACGTCCTCACGTCACACCAGCGCCATACGTGCAGACGTAAAGTCAACACAAGGCTAACAGTTAGCTAAACAAATGATGTACTCACGTTTGCATAGTCAATAGCACTACTGTCCACATTCCAGTACATTCCATGATTTAGGCACGAGTCCCGATCACATTTACATATTGTGGGTCAGTGACGTGACGCCCCAAAAAATGTGTTTTTAAAAAAACTTTAAATTGCAGGCATAAAAGTTATTTACTTTTGTTCTACTCACTCTCAACCTTATGGAAATACATTTTGTTTTTAGATATTTTATTGGAATCAGACTTTATTCAGCAGTTTGTTGTACTTGTGCCTAAAATCGTCATATGGTGTGACATGAAAATAATTGTTCATAAAATGAAAATGGAGTACATCTTTCTTAAGTTACTCACTTTATCAAAGTCCTTTATCATAACTAACCAGTGATCCACTATAGTTTTTTGAAAATTAATTATATCTGTATATTTTTTTCATAATCAACACTGTGTGAGGCCCATGTTCATGATCTTACAACATATTTTAAATGTATTCTGTCAAAACTTTCTCTAAAATTACACAAATATTTGTGACTCTTCCTGATAATATTCTCTATGTAATCCATAAACATTTTTTTGGTTTAATCATTAATAAAGGTATGATTTTTCACTATTTGGAATGTCACACCAAATGATTTAGTGTCACACCGTATGATCATATCTTCATGTGTCAAAGCAAACTGTGTTTTAACCTACCTATTAGTGAGTACTGAACTTTACTGATTGATTAAACAATTACCCAGGATAACATGGCCTTAATATTTCTGAACAGGATATTATTGTAGGGCTTTAACATGGGATAAGAAAGAATTGTAGTAGTAGATGGATGATGAGGATGTGCACAGGAATGCTACGCACACCTAAGTCTTCTGCCGGCCCACGGCAGAAGGATCCTAAAGAGACAATAAGGCGCATAGCCACACTTGGAGCCAAGGCAACATTTTATTAACACCAATTAGTGGAAACAGAACTCAGCATTCAGGTAAATTGCTTTTTTCCGAAGTCTCCTGAACTTGAACACAGCATTTTGTGTTGAACAAATGTAATTAGGAATCATGACATTACACCACATCTCCACTAGCTAAAGAGTGCTGGGTTGCGCAACTCAGAAAATAGCTGATCTACAAGCTCTCGCAGCACAACGTGTTGAGAGCTTGTAGATCAGCTATTTTCGCTAGTTTTGTCTCGGGTCCTACCTTAACACTGTCCACTGTCCAGTCCAGTGAGTGAAAGTACAAAAGTATTAGATCAGATTAGATTATACATTTAGACTGTATTGTACATCAGCCAGTCGTATTTGGTGAGGGTAGCAAACCGGCTGCCTTGTTGCGGTTCTGCTATGCCACAGACAACCTCCTGCTCTTCGTAGAAAATGCAGTCTCGCCCCTTTGGCTCCTCTCTCCTTGCTGGGTCATTGTTTAGTTTCTCCCTGTACTTTCTCGTTCTCTCAGCACTTGTCATTTTCCAGCTGACAAAAGAAAATGGAATGTATAGTTTAAGACAAAGAGAAAATATTGTTTAGATTGAAACAATATGTTAAGGTTTCTGTGAAGGGGTTTCTGCTCTGTCTGATGAATTTGAAGTATCACTGAATGAAGCTAAATTACATTTTATGTAAAAATGTTTAAAACAAATGTTTAAATGTACAAAAGAAACATGGAACTTTGTTATTTATTGTTATATCTGTAGTTAAATACAGTATAAATCATATGGTGTGACAATCAAGTCATATGGCGTGACAAGCAGACATGTCACACCATTATGATTAAGTGTCACACCATATTACGTTTTCTGCATTTAGGTTTACCTTGAGGCTACTATGTACACATTAGCATGCTAACAGCATGCTAGCTATAACAAAGCAACCTAGATCTACATGGAAATATGACCAAAACTTCAAATAACTTAAGCTTTTTTTAATGAAAAGGTGTCACACCAACAGACATCCAAAGTGGTGAGTTTGTCAAAGTTTCAACAAGATGGCATTTCATGAAAATGTTAAAATCATAACTCACCTCAGACACCTGTCTTGCAGTTGTGCTGGGAGTGCTGAATAGCCTTACAGAAGAAGGACCTCTCTAGCCAATAGGTGTCCAAATAATTGCCTGTTTAATTTGTCCAAACTAGTGTCACACCAAATGATTTTGGTTTGGGGGACAAAATGTTTTTGATCAGAGATGACTGAAAACATTTTTTTTAGCCTAAATTCATTTTCAAATGATTTTTAGCAATTCTTTTTCTTAGTTTTATTCAAGTTCCCACTTTGAGAAACAAGGTCAGGACAGTCACACCATATGAGTTTTGCCATGTTTGGTTGAAAATTCTGTAGAAATGAGGAATGAAATGTTTTAATCTTGAGTAAGTTCACATAAAGCTTAATGTCCTGCACAATATTCAGAAGGTTTTTGACAAATATATTTTTTATTTATACATGTTTGACACCGAGGACAGCGAAAACGTTACGTCACGTCACCCACGTACATCCCATTACAGCAACGTAACGTTAGTCTTTTTAATTCGCGGAGGTCTTAACCGGAAGTGCGTCCGGCCGTCAAATATGTCCGACCGGAAACGTTCTGCGGCACAATAGTTTTTTTTAGCCATATGAGCTTTTCACGTTAACAACGAGGCGAGGGGGCGTAGATGTGAGCGGCGCGGTAGCGCCGCGAACCTCTAGTAGGCCTACGTTTTCAATCTCAACTGCTTGGCTGAAGATCCACTCCATAGCCTATGTCATTACAGTATATCGTCACTGTCTGGCAGAAACCTTGTATCTCCAAGTTTCAAATGTGTACTTTTTTCACCAAGCAAAGCCCTGCTTCATCCTACAAGGCTGTCGCACGAATGTAGTGAAAACAGCTGATCTACAAGCACACGACGCGAGGCATTGTGTGCTTGTAGATCTGCCATTTTCACTAGTTTAGTTCATTTTTAAAATGATAAATACAAAACAAATTTTCTTGGACATACAAGGTTTCCACCCGACAACGACGATATGTTAACCTTTAAAGGGAGCTTGTCAGCTTGAGCGCTGACTTGATTGATTGAATACTTTATTCGAAGTTTGCCTATAGGAAAAGGTACAGGACTGTTCAGATTGCTGGAGAGAAAGCTTAATTGAAATGACCTACCTTTGCCCTGCTACTGGAATAGAATTAATTATTTGGCAGCATGCGTTTCAAGATTCCAATTGTATAAACACCTAGAGGGTCACGGCCCTTCGGGCCGCTCACATCTAGTAAAAAAAAAAAAAAAAAAAAAAAAGTAAAAAAGAAAAAAGTAAAAAAAAAGGTTAAAAAAAAAAAAAAAAAAAAAAGTTAAAAAAAAAAATGGGGGGGGGGGGGGGGGGACTATTGTGGCGGGACTATTGTGCCGCAGCGCACGTTTCCGGTCGGACATATTTGACCGGCGGACTATTTTATACAGAGGCAAAATATGAGGGTAATAACGAATACAACTGTATACAGAGGTTTGGAAACGACATCTTGCAAATGTGACATGGGTGTTTGAATTTTTAAGCTATATTTAGTACATATGTAGTACATCTTGGCCAAGTGGTTTGGTATTTAAGTTAGCGATACATGACCCGGAAGTAGATCACTTACTCTTTTTTAATATAAAGATTTGAAATGGCTTTCATAGCCTACTCTAAATGTTTCTTTCAAATGACATTTGGCCTCATAGATCAAAATGTTTTCTTCTACATGTGTTCATTAATTAATGCACACAAATATCTATGACCGTTATTTATTATCAGATGTCCGGGAAATTTCAATCATGGGACACGGTACCGGCAGTTTAAAGTCTAAGCACAACCTCTGGTGTATGTATGTATGTATGTACCCGTATTTTCCGGACTATAAGGCGCACTTAAAAGCCTTTCATTTTCTCAAAAAACTACAGTGCGCCTTATAGTCCAGTGCGCCTTATATATGGATCATTCATTGACATTGACATTCCCTTTAGCACAGCTCCATCTGTTGGATGCATAAGCGTCTATTATGTGCGCCTTATAGTCAGGTGCGCCTTATATATGAAAACAGTTTGAAAATAGACCATTCATTGACAGTGCGCCTTATAGTCAGGTGCGCCTTATAGTCCAGAAAATACTGTACTCTGTGTGTGTGTGTGTGTGTGTGTGTGTGTGTGTGTGTGTGTGTGTGTGTGTGTGTGTGTGTGTGTGTGTGTGTGTGTGTGTGTGTGTGTGTGTGTGTGTGTGTGTGTGTGTATTGTATGTAGCCTGTGTACAGATGTGCTATTTCAAAACTTCTTACGTAATGCCATTGACAAGACCGTCCATTTTCAGGGGATTTGCAGAACATTGAGCTTGTAGATCAGCTATTTTTGCTATTTAGTTGACCTTCTCTGACTTCAAAGTTAAAATGTACGTATGAAGATGGATTCTGCTTTTCAATGGGAATAATAATAATAATATCTCAGATTTACATAGAGCTTTTCTAAGTACCCAAATACGCTTTACATGGGGGTGCAAGAGAAAACTAAAACCATAAACAACTTTATTAGAGAAAAAACACAGGGGATCATATTTCATTAAAGTCATTAAAGTCATTAAAGAAAAGAAAAGATTAAAAAATTTTCATTTACTTCTTTCTATCGTTTAAGTGATTTTAACGATTTTGATTTGCATGCATGCAGGCAAGTGTCTAAATATGTCTTTTTAGATACAATAAGCCCATTCCCAAGATGCACCGCAATCTTTCATGGACAGATGTGACTTATGGGGGCTGGTGTAAATAGTAACAAAGAAATTGGCGGCTTATTGTGTCTAAAAATACATTATTTACCACTTGTACGCATGCCCACACCCACTGAATGATCAAAATGCTAAAATCGCTAAAACAATATAAAGCAGTAAATGAAAATATTTTAACAATCACCTTTTCTTTTCTCTAATTACAATCTAAAATATGAACCCTTGTTGTAAAAAAAACAAAGTTGTCCTTTAATAATATGGGCCTACGCTAACAATTACAATAAAAAAGGTAATGCAATAATTAAAAATAAATGTTGCTTTATTCCTGGAAACCAAGATAGATGTGTGTTTATATTTACTTAATCCAAACAATTTCAATTGCTGTTGGCTGCTGACTATTTTCTTCTTGATTATTTTGGGTGGTTGCGGCCTGAAGAGTCTGGGATCCCTTGGTCTAATAGAGAAGGTAGACTTGGCAAGGGTCGGGTTCCATGAGGGCTCCATTCCCAAGGAGGGTGGGGTGGGGGGTCACCTTTCAGGGAGCGACGGGATTGGTTGGCAGCCGTGCGTCCATGGAGCTGATGTACTTCCAACTGGTTAGAGGGCTAAAGGCGGTCAAGGGGATCTCGGCAGTTTTGTGTAACGTATCGTCTCCCCAGTCGCCGTTGCCAGACAAGCGGTCAGGTCTATCCGAAAACGAGCCCAAAAGAGGCGACCATGGGCCTCTCGGGCGCACGCCCACACGCACTCACTCACACACACAAGCATGCACACATGCACAGCTATGTGGAAAATGTGGAAGGTTTTTTGAAACATTCAAGTATACACAAATCTAGTATGAACCTGTCAAAAAAAAAAGTCTGCAGACAAGTCTACAAAGGCTATTCATTTTGACATTTTGCCCGTGACATGAAAACTTTTGATTTGATTATTATAAAGCATATATTAAACACATCAGCCCTATACTTTTCAGCCATTTGAAAATAGCCAATCTAGAAGCTCACATCGATACACATCGATCGTGACACATTGTGAGCTCGCCTCGCTGGTTAACGCATGTTCTGTAATGAATAATCTAAATCTACAAAGTAACTAAAGTTTTCAGAGAATTGCAGCGGAGTAAAATGTTTGCCTCTGTCTGAGATGTAGAAGCGAAAGTGCAGACAAGTGGACCTACTCTGGAGTAATAGAACTTGTACTGTACAGCACTTGAGTAAATGTGCTTGCTTTAATTTACACCACTGGTTACTTATAATTAGCAGACTTGGCACGCACGCACGCACGCACGCACGCACGCACGCACGCACGCACGCACACACCTGTTACACATGAGTCCCAATGGAGGAGTGGGCTCCGGGACGGATCGCTTCATGGCCGTGTACTGCGATACCTCCCGTGTCTTCTGTACTAACGCGTGTCTGCTTTCCCGCCTGTATAATTAAATGAGAGCACAGCTCGCTCAGGCCATACCTGGATGTGTCTGTGTCTGTACGTGTGCTCAGGTTCTGTCAGGCCCATGAATAAATGAACGCTTATTGTCATGTCGTGGTGGAAACCGTGTGTGTGTGTGTGTGTGTGTGTGTGTGTGTGTGTGTGTGTGTGTGTGTGTGTGTGTGTGTGTGTGTGTGTGTGTGTGTGTGTGTGTGTGTGTGTGTGTGTGTGTGTGTGTGTGTGTGTGGGGGAGGGCAGTGTTCCATTGGATTAATATAGGCCTACCTCAATATTTCATTATCAATTAAAAACTTCAGATACTGTATAAGGAGATACAAGGTTTCTCCACCGACCGGCCACGAAATAAGAGAGCTGGCGAGGCATCCGTTTCCCTCGCCATTTCTATAAATACTCTTGGGGCTGTCATGGCTTTTGTCTGTTTTGGTGGAATGTAGGAGAGCCCGGAGTGAAGGTGAGAGGCACGCGAGACATATGGCGGTCATAAGCTTTGCGAAAGCTTTGTTTGCGTCCAGGAAACAGCGTTGGTGGTCAGTGTTAGAAGTACTTTATTCTTTTTTTTTCGTATCAATACTGCAATGTAGATATACTCTTGTATAGTAAAAGTCTGGAATAAAAAATATACTAAAGTACAAAAGTATTGGTATCAAAATGTACCCAAAGTAGAAAGTATGCTACTCATATGGGAGTTTTTTGTTGTTGGTCATGTTTTCAAACTCACTTGTGTGTGTAGCTCTGTTTCCACCACATTTTGTGTGCAGTGGCCAGTGGGTGCATAGGCTGTGCGCTTAGTCTCTACAGTAGTCAAGGCTTTCCTAAGCTCAGGTATTCTGCCAATATATCGTAACGACCCTGCAAAAGATCCGGCGTAACCTGCTCCTCTAAGGCAGTGGTTCTCAACCTGTGGGTCGGGACCCCCAGAGGGATCCCCAAATTATGTTGGGGGTTCCCCAGATGTTTAGCTAAATGTTAACATTGTTTTCTCACTCAACAGTAAACATACCAACATACGGTATCTGCACATTTTTAAAGTGACAATTTAAGGACTTTAACTCTCCTACTGCCAGATTATTTATTTATTTATTGGGTCTGGTGCCATCAAAAAGCGGCTTACCTTTGCGACGTTATAGTAGATAGACAGACATTTATTTATTTATTTATTTATTTATTTTTTGATTGTGCAATAGTGCACTTTGGTCTGCCAGGCAGCAGAGGGCGGCGTCATGCGAGAATGAATGTGAATTTGCCTGTTATGTGTTGTCGTACATTCAGACCAGTCACTGGCCACAGAGCCTTACAGCCAGAGGAAATCAACAAGGAAGTGAATTGGTCTCCGTTGATGTTAACGCATAATGGATTTTTTACACCATCACCGCGGAAAATGTGTTTACAGTACACGGCGGCGCGACCACTCATCAGCTTCAACAAGGGTAAACGAACGAACGAACGCGAACGAGCGCCGTATTGGCGCGGAGGTCTCTTGAGAATTGGGGCGAACAGGAACGTCCAAAGCAGTATAAGAGTTAAAGACCTTTTTAGTACCTCTGGTCAAACATTGGTCAAATTGTCAAATATAGAGGGTATGCACGTCCACTGGGACCCGCCCCCCTAATCTAGACTGAGTGGCAAAACATTGAGCAGCATGGAGCTTTGGAGTTTGGAAGTGCTAGTTGCAAATCACTCAACAGCCCTGCATACCACCTGTTTCTAATTTGCTCATAATGCAGGAGGCAGCAGGATGTTGTGTTGTAGAAAACGAGTGCTTCCAAACTGTGACACTTGGAAAAATAAAAACCTGCACAGAATGTCTTGACAGAAAGTAGCTCATAACATGCCTATGGTGGATTTTTATGAAACAAAAACTTTGCAGATAGAAAGAGAATAATTCAAGCTTTCAGTACAGCCGCAATGTTGGTGAGTTAACTTTGTTTAATACAATCAGATAGGACTTTTCTGTTTGGATCTATGGGCTGTCAATGGCAGAAATTAGTGTTTTGCCACTCAGTAGGCGTGTTCCCACATAACTTCCAGCAACAGTGATGTCACGCGCATACCCTCTATTAGAGGCAGAAATTCTACATTCTAGATCTGCTATTTTCACAATGGAATAGATAGTCAAACTAAATGTAATGCCAACTCCTACAATTCCAAGTGCTTGTGCAGGGTGGGTGGGGGGGTGGGGGGGTCCCCAGTTCAAATATGATTATTTTAGGGGTCGCGGCTTGAAAAAGTTGAAAACCACTGCTCTAAGGTAGCTAGCTCTCTTAGCATTGCCTTTTGCCTGCCGAGTTGGGGGCCGGGGTTCGACTCCCGCTCAGTTCGTGAAACGTTACAGTAGGCCTATATTATTCTCTTTTTAGTGCTACATAGCATTCCATTTAGCTTTGGTAATGGGTTGTCACTTTCCTGTATGGCACATCTGTAGCTTTCTTTTTGTTTTCTTATAATCTACTCCAATGGGTTTTCTGTCTGGTAGTTGTTGGGTCCCTGGGCCAGCTGACTGAGGGGGCATCGCAGTAGGTTTTCGCTATGGTTGAGGGCTATGTCAAAATCAGAAGTCAAAGTCAAAATCCAATAAAAATAGAGTCCGCACCAGGCGGAAAGGAAGCTCTGCTGTGTGTGAAGCCAATAAAGAAGTGCTTTTCAGCCCTGCAGCTCTTAATAATGGCCTAAAAGGTGGCACAATGTCCCCCCGGTTGACTACTTTTACATCTGCTACACTACATCTCAGATCCAAATATTGTACTTTTACTCCACTACATTTATTTGAACACTTTAGTTACTAGTTACTTTGTAATTATACATTTTTTTATTAATACAAAACATACCAGGGTAACATGTTATATTAAGGTCGCCTTTATAATGCATTATAATGCATTATACGCTCATTTATAATGCATTATAAAGCGTTTAAGGCATTATAACACTCGTTATAAATGTTTATAATAATGTATAACAGCTTATAACCACATTTATAACGCATTATAAGTGCATGGTTATAATGCATTATTATGCCAAGTGGAACAGCACATTATAACTACCATAACTTACTTAGTTATAAAGGCACAGAGGTGTGCTATAATGTGTTATAATGAGCTTATAATGCATTATAAAGGCACCCTTAATATAAAGTGTTACCCATACCACTTCAGCCATTTTCAAAAGATTTGTATACATTTGAAAACTTGAAATGAGATGTTCTGCACAATGCATGCTTTTACTTTTGGTACTTTAATTGATACCAATACTTTTGTATACTTTTACTCGAGTAATTTCTTTTAATTCTAGATTTTTAATGGTAGTTCTACATTTCAGTATTGATACTTTTTCCACCACTGGCACTGATGTGTAGCCTAATGAATCACAATACAAAGAACTGGCACTGCAGACATCTCCCATAATGCACCACGGGACACTCATCTGCTGCAGTCTATTGGCCCCCTGCGTTCACTATTACTACTTGCATCTCTGATGCATGCACGGATGCACACACACACACACACACACACACACACACACACACACACACACACACACACACACACACACACACACACACACACACACACACACACACACACACACACACCCACACACACACACACACACACACACACACATGTTTGTATTCCTATACTCGTGCAGACATCTGCATTTTAGGTTGCCGATTTTGCCAATTTAAAAATGTTTTGCCATGTTTCATAGTATAAACAGAAAAATACCAGATCTGCAAGCTCATCGACGTGAGCTTGTAGATCTTCGGCGCTTGACACCAGCTCGCAACTAAAGTGTAAAATCACGCATAAAGGCCCATTCCCACTGGGCCAGATAATAGATTAAAAAAATCTCTTTCTCCAGATATTTTTCCATACAGATACAAAAAAATATATCTGTTATCTGGCCCAGTGGGAATGGGCCTTTACTCTTATCTCTAAACCTAACAAAAAGTAAAATCCTAATCCTCAACCCATGAACCTTTTCTAATTGTAAACATGTCTCTAAAAAATATTTTTCTCAGACAGAAACCAACTAGTTTTTCTTGTGAGGACCAGGAAACTGTCCTCAAAATGGTAATACAAACACGCACGCACGCTCCCGCACACATGCACGCACGCACTCGCACACACATGCCCAAGCACACACAAGCCTGCACGCACATCAAGCACCTTGAGGGAATGCTTCTATAATTAACTTGAAGCTCTCCATGTTTATGAGCACCGGGAGGGAGGCTGACTGACTGACTGACTGACTGACTGACTGACTGACTGACAATGTACCTGAGTAAAAGTACAAAAGTGTTGCAATCACAATGTGCTTAAAGTACCAAAAGTAAAAGTACAAAATGTATGAAAATAGCAGATCTACAAGCCTGTTGTGTTCTAGGCTATTTTCAAATAGCCTACGTATAAAATAGGCCTAAAGTGGTTTATTTATGTTTTATAATATTATAATTTATATCTGCAAAGTATCTAGTAACTAAAGTCTTTAAATAAATGTAGTGGAGTAAAAGTACAATGTTTGGATCCGAGATGTTGTGGAGCAGAAGTAAACGTATTGAAAATTGGAAATACTCAAGTCAAGTACAAATACCTCAAAATTGTACTTAGGTAGGCCTACGGTACTTAAGTAAATGTACCTGGTTACTTTACACCACTGCAGACAGATAGATGCCGATCGTCCTCCCGCAGTTCTCGTCTTCGCGTCTCCTTCATTTAAATTTGGATCAGGAGGCGACGATGCAGTCGAAGACTGAGGATCTCCTGAACAATTCTGTTTGACATGTTTGTTTGCAGCGTGACACAACTGAATCATTTAGTGTGCTGTCACGTCTCAGCCAGCGGGATGCACTCGCACACATTATCATCTGTCGGGCAGAGACCCTGTATCTCCATATTGTGAACAAATGCCCTACTTCATCAAACACAAGTGTAGTACAGAACAAAATAGCAAAGATGCAAAGATAGCCAATCTACAAGCTCACAACGTGCCACGAAGCAACATGTTGTGAGCTTGCAGATTGGCTATTTTCGCTATTGGGGGGGGGGGGGGGGGGGGGGGTACCCGTTGTACCAGTGTCCATTTTGTGCCCATATATGGAGATATCTGTATCTGTCTGTCCACCCATGTGTCCATTTTAAGCCCATGTAAGATGGTGTCATTAGTAGGCCAGTATGCCCATACCCTGAAACAAGATTCCTGAACTAGGATTGGAACTTCAGAATAAATCTCCCCATGGTGACAATGGTAGATATTTAGTTACAGTCGATGCAGAACAAAGCACGCACACGCACGCACGCACGCACGCACGCACGCACGCACGCACGCACGCACGCACGCACGCACGCACGCACACACGCACACACACACACACACACACACACAAACATTCCACCCTCCGTTGTCACAAGCTCAACATCTAGTACAGTATACTTTCTTGTGTAAATGTACTTAGTAATTTCCGCCACTGGCATGTACTGTACATGATGGCTTCTGATGGCAAAACCACCATCATTTTCCATGCACAAGCTCTATGTCAATAATTCATAATTTATATTACATACTATATGTAAGTCACTATAAGCCTGTCCTGTATTTTGACGCAAGGCCGGCACCAAGAGCGCTCCCTGTAATCACGGCAGCCAGGCACGTGCACACAGGGGCTTGAGCCCCTGCCCTTTTCTCTGTCAGTATAAGTGCCCTCTCCACAGAACCATGAATGCAGTTTTTGCTATGGTGAAAAATGCAAATTATGCCCCCTTCCCATGCCATACCTGAAGGCTGCATTCAAGAGAATTGCCTTGTCCAATCTCTCCAGACCTGAACTTGAATGCAGCTTCTTATGTTTAAAGAATTGATCTGTGTAGAAATCCATGCTCACAGTGCATCACAGTGTGACGCGTTGTGAGCTTGGAGGTCTGCCATTTTCAATATTTTCACCAAAAGGCCCTGTTAGAAAATGTAGCCCCGGCCTCTCTAACATTCGCTGCACGACCCCGAGGAGAGAGGACGGCCGTCGGTAGTTGTGATGCCATAGCCTGAGAGGACGTTCTGTACAGTTCTGTAGGCAACTTTAGCCAGCATTAACTACTCACCCATTGAAAAGGGGGACAAAAGAGAACACACTTTTGTTCCATAGACCTACATTGTCTTGGTTACAGAGCATGGTAAATAGGATAAGAACCTAATTGTACCCTTTCTATTAGCCTTGTGGTGGCGCTATAACAGGCCGCATCACGTTTTGGCGGCCTGTCATGTGAAGATATAACAGTCAGATATGCCTGGTTGTCATGGTGGGTGGTGACCCAGCTGAAGTTAGCCACACTCACAGTGTTGGGAGTATGGTAAATATGATATAAGTATGGTAAATGATATTATGATGTCATTAAATCAGTGATTTTGGATCGGCACTTTTGACCCACAAGGTGTCAGCCTCCAGGAAGTAACGTCAAATACAAGTGAATACATAATTGCTCATAGCAACAACACCAGGGGGTCTAATGAAGTACTGTCGACCTCCTAGACACATGAAAACCAGAAAAAGTAGAAATAGTTTTCTACTTTTTCTGGCACCGCCTCTTTAAAGTGGTTCCGGGTCTTAATGGGCTAAATGACATTTTAGCCTTGCAAGGTCGTCTAGGCCAGGACAAGAGGTGAGTCTTCAGATTACGTCGGAAGATTGGGAGTGAGTCTGGGATGTGTGGAGCATCGTCCCAGATGTTTCAGCGAAGGTTCTAAAGGGGGATTGTTTTATTTATTTCATCAAACGTTAGCCCGACAGGGGCATCAGCACAAAACCAGAGGGGATACCACCAGCGAGGCACAGTTCAGACGTTTGTGCAAAAGAACAAAACAAAATGAGTTCAGGGAAGCACTATCTGGAACAATGTAACCTGATGTAAGAGAGTGTCCAACCTTTACATCTTTTAAGGTTAGACAAAAATAAAATACAAAAATAGAAAATCACAGACAAAAATAATTAGGCTAAAATGTGGTTTCTCTATTGTTATTTTGATGTCTTTGCTGGTCTTTTATATGTCAAAGATTTTTATTGTATTTCTCTCTCTCTCTCTCTCTTTTGTATAGGCCTACCCTTTTGGAGACTATATATTTAACATTCTTGCTGAATCCTGTGTATTTATGCTACATTTGCAATGTACATTAATATGCGCAGTCTCATCCAAATAAACATATAGATAACTTTCCTTTTTTTTTCTTTTTTTTGTAATACTGTACCTTTGACACCATTCTTGACCCTTAAATGACTTATAGATTTGACATACTGTGCTACAGTATGATGACTCTGGACCTGACTTTTATTTTGACAGGCTGCGTACTCTAGTTTGCATGGCCTCAAATGAAACCGTACCGCCTCCCTTCACCTGCAGTACATGTGTGATATTTAATCTGTCTGAGGATCAATAAAATCGTTATTAAAAAGTACAGTGCCTGCGTACATCCGCCATGTGCGTGGATACACATGGATCAGGCTCCATTTCTCACATGCATAACAATGCCTCGTCTCTTAACCTGCAGTCTTCTCATTGCTCATTCTACATAATAGCCATAATAAACTATTCCATACGGCTTCCTAGATCAGTGTAGGGAATGAAGACACTAAGACGTCGCCACTGTCGGCGGGATAACCCTGTATGTCCAAAACGATGAAAATGGACGATCCACAAGCTATTATTTATACTAAAAAGTAGTATAAATAATAGCTTGTGGATCGTCCATTTTCACTACCCTCGCGCAAAGAACTATAGGCCCTGTATAGGTTTATTAATTTACGACAAAGCGCTACGTTGAAATTTGGAGATGTGAGGTTTTGGCACGACGGCGGCGAGATTGAACACGTGTAGCTAATCTGCACGTTATAATGCGAACCATCCAAAAGTGATTGATGTATGGGGTGGGCGCGAATGGTGTGTGTGTGTGTGTGTGTGTGTGTGTGTGTGTGTGTGTGTGTGTGTGTGTGTGTGTGTGTGTGTGTGTGTGTGTGTGTGTGTGTGTGTGTGTGTGTGTGTGTGTGTGTGTGTGTGTGTGTGTGTGTGTGTGTGCGTGCGTGCGTGTGTGCACGCACGCATGGGTACTTGCTTGCCTAATTGAAACATCCGACAAGGAAGCCCTCCATATGTCACCCACTGTATTGTGCACAATTCATTGAATATTCATGACGCGTCTATATTTAATGTATAAGCCAGACAATCAGGAAGGAAGCGCGCGTGTCTCTACTGTATTATGTGGGTGGCCACGTCTCCCTGAACGACTACACCTTTTATCTGTTAGGACAGCCGTGCGGCGCGTTGATGGATATGGACGTGAATAAGCTACGCATAATCGCCTTGTGAATCACCGCGCGTCAGCTCTACAATGCACGGTGGAGCACTCTGGGCACAGACAGTACGTGCTGTCGAACGCCGGGTTTCTCCAAAGTGCGTGTCGCTGTGGTGGCATGTTGTATTTACGAAAATATCGTCGTTGTCGGGTGGAAACCTTGTATCTCCAAGTTTCAAATTTGTAAGTTCTTTCGCAAAGTAAAGCCCTGCTTCATCATACAAGGCCGTCGCACAAAAGTTGTGAAAACAGATCTACAAGCACACAACGCCTCGCACCGCTTGTAGATCGGCTGTTTTCACTAGTAATAATTTTTAAATGATAAATGCAAAACGAACGGTTTTGGACATAAAAGGTTTTCACCTGAAAACGACCAAATATTACCCCCTAAAAGACAGCATGTCATGAGGAAAGGTTATCTGTATCCATCATGACAGATTGAAAATAACCTTGCACGTGACGTTTAACCACTTGAACCCCAGTATCCCTATTCTGGGTTTGCGTCGTGTCACGTTGTGAGCTTGTGAGCTATTTTTGTTGAAGAGATTTAATGTACAGATGTGCCATTTCAAATCTTCACACGTCCTGCCCTTGGCAAGACAGTAGATTTCCAGTGGATTGGCAGAACATTGAGCTTGTAGATCAGCTATTTTTATGACCTTCTCTGACTTTTTTTTTAATCTACCTATGAAGGTGGATTGTGCTTTTCAATGGGAATGGAGTGGTTTCTTGCCATTTGCGGGTTTCTGCAAAAATACGCTCCATTCTCCATAACAATTCTGAAAGGCAAAACAGGGAAAGAAACCTGTGGAGAACATGAATTTGCAGGACATTTGCAGGAAAAGAGCAGTAAAGCCTGAAGACTTCAAACTGCACATCTGTAGATCGAAAAAGAACACTGCAAGTGCAAGTAATATGTAGACGAGGGGGCAAGGTGGCGCTGTCGGTAGGCGCTGTCGCCTCACAGCTAGAAGGTCCTGGGGTTCGATTCCCGGCAGCGGACGCTCTCCGCGTCATCAGCGCCCACACCCTAGGTGAGGTTGGCGAAAGGGCCTTTCAGTGTGGAGCTTGCATGTTCTCCCCGTGTCTCCTACTGCATGTCACAAAAACATGCGGTAATCCTGTCTCTCAAATGCCTCCTCCTGGCCAGCCGGGGCGCCTGATGGAGGGGAAAGGAACTGTTTGGAATAGTGTGTTCCTTTCATGCGCTTTCATGCAAGTCCAACTAGGGGAGCTCCCCCCTGTCAGGTGATGAGAAGCAGCAAGCTAACTCCTCATGCAATGAATGAAGCAGGAGCTCAGTTTGGGGCCCTCCCCTGGTTGGCACAGGGAGAGCAGTGGCCAGGATTACAGCTTAGGCAATTGGTAGTGGGTAAAAAATGGGTTACAAAATTGTGCCATAAAGAAATTGGATAATATGTAGACTAGTATAGAGGGTCTAAGTGGTTTAAGTGAAGTGATATCGATGAATTCCAAACAGGGGCGTCACAAGGGGGAGGAAAGTGGGAC
>NC_137824.1:43757261-43812261 GCF_963921795.1 Nannobrachium achirus
GGGGATTTGTTCCTTTGACGTCTTCATAACACGGACGCGAACGCCGGCGGGCGGACACGCGCGTGCATTGATGCACTTGTGAGGACGCCAGCGACTTAGTGAGTGCCTTTTTTTTAAGCCATTTGGAGCAAACCTATACGAGCTCACCAGTGGTGGAAAAAGTACTCAGATGTATTACTTGAGTAAAAGTAGCCTACCAATACTGCGATGTAGAAATACTCCATTACAAGTAAAAGTCTGGAATTCAAAATGTACTTGAGTAAAAGTACAAAAGTATTGGCCTCAAAATGTACCAAAAGTAAAAGTACAAAATGTTTTGAAATTAGCTGATCTACAAGCTCACAACGCGTCGCATGAATCACACTGTTGTGATGAAAAAAGGGTTGAACCAGATGCAAAGCTCTCTGTCTATCGAACAATCTTCATTCGACTACTCTCACCTATGGTCATGAAGTGTGGGTCACCACCATTGTAAATGTAGTAGGTGCAGTGGATGCATTTGCAACTTCTGTAGACTATGTAGCTTGTATACAAGATGGTACTAATTGACCGGTGGAACCAACCAACAGCCAACGCTACGCTAAGAGTTCCTAGGTACAAAATACTATGAAAGATTTGGAGGCCTTCTCTGAAGAAGAAGTTGAAAGATCCAGTCAGATGATATCCCTCAAGTTGATCTATTGCATAGAAACAAAGTACATGGTTCCATGACCACTCCAGCAGCCTTGTAGCCTACGAGTGACACACACACAAATCAAATCAAATACCATCTCCAGTTAGATTATATAGCTGAAGAGTTGAGAAGAAAAGGCCAGGTCTCAGACAATTGGACTCGAGTCATGATGACTCGACTTGACTCGGACTCAAGTCGCAAATTTGTCGACTTGCGACTTGACTCGGACATAAGGTCAAAAACTTGAGACTCGACTTGACTTGGAAGACAATGACTCCCGACTCGACTCGACTTTAGACACGCTGACTCGGACGACTTGCCGCTATGCCACTCACCAAAGCAGTCGTGAACGCCACGCTAGGTTCACACTTTTATTGATTAATTGATTTGATTTGGTCTAGACATTGGTCTAAATTGACCCTTACAGGTCTGTAACTCTGACAGTGTACAACCAAATCCATTTGGTTCCAGGGGAGAGAGACTTCAGAATTTAAAAGTTTGAGAACCTCTGCCATGATAGAGTATTATGGTCAGAGGGTAGGCCTAGTGTTACTGTTTTTTTCCTACTGAATGCTAATTACATAATAGTTATGGTCACAGAGGTATCATTTACTCAACTTGACAACCTTGTGACTTGACTCGACTTGACAACCTTGTGACTCGACGCGACTCGACACGACTTGACTTGACAACCTTGTGACTCGACTTGACATAACCTTGTGACTCGACTCGACTTGACTTGCCCACAACAGAAAAAACTTGAGACTTGCTTGAGACTTGGACCAAATGACTTGCGACTCGACTTGGACTCGGATCAGAGGGACTTGTACAATTGTCTGCCAGGTCTCTGTGTGAGGGTCAACCCTGGCCACCACACAGCTGAATACATTAAACCCTTTATCAGCTATACCCTTCTGTCATCATGTTGCTTGATCAGTGAAACGTTGTTGTCTGAAATGAGACCCAGGAAGGCTGTTTACAAAACAGTGGACACTGCCCTTTTGGAATTCACACCCAAGCAAAAGAACAGAGATTCTGAAGGTTGTGCACTCCCTGCGTAATTAAATCAGGCCTATGTAAATACAACCATTTGGTCCCGGTAACCTGGGCCATGCAGACCTGACATCTGCCTGTAATTCAGTGAGAACAGAACTTTTAGTTCATTTCAATTTAGTTTTATTTTGATCCTCATCAACATTTTAACAAAACATTTCACACTGTAATCCAACATTCCTTTCTGGTTGATCGAATAGGCTTAGGCTGAAGCTTATAACTGAAATGAAACATGAGTGAAATTATGCTAAAATGACAATAGCGATGAATATGGGGTTTACTATGCTACAAGAGGTGATAGACCGAGCAGCCCTCAAGCGGTATGTCTGTCCGCTGTCAGAATAGCAATGGGTGGACCACCAGGCCCATGAGAACAACTACAGAGAGCGCTTTAACACCAAGCAGCAGTGCAAGACGAAGAACGTTGTTTCCTCTGGCGATCCAGCCTATGACATGGGCTACATAGGCTATACCCACGGACTGGTTGTTGGAGGGTTTCCACAACTTGGGACACTCAGAGACGAGTCAGAAAGGCCAGGAAATAATTGTGCTATCTCTGCTTGCCATGCATGGCGGGAACGCCGCTACTTGAGCCCAGAGGTGGAAAAAGTACTCACATGTTCTACTTAAAGGGGCACTCCACCACTTTTCAACCTATGTTCATATAATTGGTCCTCACTCTAAAATAACTTTTCTTTTTCTTTTTTCTTTTTCTCGAGGAGGGCTGTGGGCAGGTCAGAAACTCATCGTCTTGTGACATCATCGATTGCCAATCCAGCTTATAGAAACTGCAGGCTTTCTATTCCTGAAAAGTTGCAATTTTAAAGTGGAAGCCACTGTTCTCGCGATAATAAAAATCTAAATATTTTTTTCAAAAATATTGATTAATTTTCTTTTTTTACAAAATGATGATGTCACAAGACGATGGATTCTGAACTTCCCTCAGCTCTCCTAGGAGACTTGGACTGAGGAGAAAAAAATTACGATATTTTATCATTAGTGAGGACCTATTATATGAAGACAGGTTGAAAAGTGGTGAACTACTCCTTTAAGTAAAAGTATCGATACTGCATTGTCCAGAATTCAAAATGTACTTGAGTAAAAGTACACAAGTATTGGCATCAAAAAGTACTTAAAGCACTAAAAGTAAGAGTACAAAATGTGTGAAAATAGCAGATCTATAAGCTCACAACGCGTCGCGATGCAACACGTTGTTGTGAGCTTGTGGATCGGCTATTTTCGAATAGCCAAGGTATAAAATAGGGCTTTAACATATTATAATTTATATCAGCAAAGTAACTAGTAACTATAGTTTTCAAATAAATGTAGAGGAGTGAAAGTACAACATTTGGATCCCAGATGTAGTGGAGTAGAAGTAAAAGTATTGGCATTTGGAAATACTCAAGTAAAGTACAAATACCTCAAAACTGTTACTTAAGTACAGTACTTAAGTAAAAGTACTTAGTTACTTCTTTACACCACTGCTTGTGCCCATGGAGTGCTGAGTATGTGTGTTACTGTATATCATGAGGACATACCCATGAGTTTGTGAATGCAACCTGTACTGCACCTATAAACAATATTAGTGTTCCTGTATGCTGCCTGTGTGTGGACATGAATGTTGAACTGTGTGTGTGTGCGCACATGTGCGTGCTACTGCACATTATCACGTGTTCCCTGTCGTTTTGTGCTCCCCCAGGCGTGCATGTGAAACATGGCCACAGCAGGTTCAAGCCGTGCAATGTTTTCCACCCAGCCTTCGTTTTAAGCACAAGTGCCCATAAAGCTGTCAAATTAGAACCGGGCGCTCCGCTCCGCACCAGTGCTCCGCGTGTGTGCATGCACGCACACACGTACCTACACACACACACACACACACACACACACACACACACACACACACACACACACACACACACACGCACACACACGCACACTTGTGCGCGCACACACACACACACACACACACACACACACACACACACACACACACACACACACACACACACACACACACACTGCCTTATGCTCGCATGTGAGCCAACCATAAACGTCCAGACACGCAAGGTGCGCACACATGCTGCACACAGATCCCTTAACGTCACTGCGGATACAGCGAGCATGCTTAAATGAGCACTGCCACCTGCGCGTTGCGCGCGCACGCACACACACACACACACACACACACACACACACACACACACACACACACACACACACACACACACACACACACACACACATTTATATTACTAGACTTGTGAGGACATCGACATCTTAGGATGCCTTTTGTAAACTCTCATTGACTGGCATGATTCAGAGCCTTTTCCACCAACCTTCACTGAATATTCAGCGTTGCTCCGATCCACACATGGGAGCATTCAAAAGAACCCCCACGGGTTTCCTAGAATCGGAAAATAATCCCTGTCCACACACAACGATCCACTCCAAAGATATGAGCTCCCACGTCACGGCTGGGCTACACCAGGCTTTTCAAAGCGAGCTTGTGTTGTGCGTATACAGAGCGTTTGGATAGATTCAATTGATAGCAATGATAATGCCTACACTAGGCGCGCACACTACGAGAGCCCCGCATACACGCAGGCTTTAAAATAGGACTGGGTCTATCTTTGGAAGTGTGCGTATGTCTGGTTCTTAACTCATACAGTGCCCAGAATCACCACATGAGGGCGCCCAATGGCCAGAGAATCCACCATAGACATACACTGTATGCACAAGCCATGCGCAGCCATGACGCGCCTGAACACTTTCCTTTGTGTCATGAACAGGAACAGGATGAAGTTAGCTTGAAGTTAGCTATTGGCTACCAAGCTTTTTAGAAGCCCTATTTTCGGCGATTTAGCCGTGATTAACTCATCTACTGCCATTTCTGAACCTTGACCTTGAGGATTCCCTGCCAGGCATTTTAGCCATTTTTGAAGATGTTCAAGGACCCACCAAATATTCAGTATTGGCATGACAATGTCATGCCCCAATGGAAATGAAAGAGGAAAGTCTCTAGTTTTTTTAGAAAAATATTTGATGCATTTTGCATTTACCATTCTTTAGTTACAGCCATTTAAAAAAAAAAGAATACTCAAATCAAGCCCTTTTGAAACATCAAATTGAGATAAATGCATTTTTGTGAATGCTGTCTTTTCAAGCAGAAAACTGACTTGAACATTGCCACACAATAGCTCAGATGAAAGGGGGGAACCTCTAATGTATTTTAGAAACATAATCAAGTTGTTTTTCATGTACTGTACTGTACTAGTTCTATTCAATTCAAAACCCTTGTTTCACCAAAATCAAGGCCTGGAGGCCTGGAGGCCTTTCACAACAAACTGGAGACAAAACAAAAATGTCCCTTTTCAACTGACTTTATTCAGTGACTGCAGTGACAGATCAGATACAGTAACTTCAGTGACAGATCAGATGGATGGATACAGTATGTCTTCCAAAAAATAAAATAAAATAATAAAAGCATTCTCAATTGTTTCTCAAAATCACATGCATTTTTCCACAGATTACATAAGACCTTTTTAGACCCAGACACACACATGTGTACAAGTGTACAGACACACAAATGGAACCAAATGGACCTTTTCCCCCCCTTTCCCTCTGTAATGGAACCATAATGGACCCAAATGAACCCCTCTCTCTCAAATGGAACCAAGTTCATCTACACACAATGAATCTTCTCTTTGCACACCAAATGTCTCTTTCTTTACAGTTTATTCTACACACAGTGAATCTTGCTCTTTGCACACAAAATGTCTCTTTTTCTTTACAGTTTACAGTTACACACAATGAATCTTGCTCTTTGTGCACAAAATGTCTCTGTTCTTTACAGTTTACACACACGTTTTTTTTTTTTTTTTTTTTTTTTTTTTTTTGTACAAATAATGTCTGTTCTTTACAGTTTACACACACAACGTTTTTTAGTCTTTTTTTTCCTTTTTTGTACAAATATAATGTCTCTCACCTCGCACAGGTTTGGCCGGTTACTTCATGGACTTCGTGGTACCGCTGGAAGCAGAATTTGCGGTGCAGGGGCACCAAGCACACAATGCATTGAAATGCAGTTTCACTCCGCAGTTTTGGCCGACAAACGTTGTGGTTGTAACACATGTAGCAGCGTTTGGTTGGGTGACGCTTCTTGCGAGTGGGTGGGAGATGGGCAAGGCGATGGATGCTGGCTGGGCCCCGGGGATCTGGTGCATGACGATGCCGCTGTGGTCCGGGGGTCTGCTGGGGACGGGGGGCTGAGCCTGGGGCATGGTCCAGGCCTCGACGATGAATCAAGCGATCTCCGGGGCGCATGTGTGATTGTCTCGAAGGCGTCCACTCCGAGCCGCTGTCTGAATCCGACGTTGACAAGGATCTGAATGGATTGAATGATTTAGTTAGTTAGAAAAGTTTACAAAAGGAACAAAGTAGGCTACAGTTCACTGACACAAGGCCAACGGATTATAAACTTACCTATGTGAATCGTAAGGGCTTTCAAGCACCCCCCTGGGTATCGGTACGGGGGTTCTGCGTCTCCTCAGCCCCAGCGAAGACAACTGTTCCGGCGTCACAGCCGGCGGCGGTGTGTGCCAATCCGCCACTTGTGGTTCGTCTTCCAGCTCGTCTTCTGTAACTGGAGCCGGGATAGACGCGAGCAGAAACGCGTCCAGCGTTGACTGTACCGGAGCTCTGCTTCGCTGTCCAGGTACAGCTCCATGTCGCCCACGGCCAGAACTACCCGGGGTCGGAGACCCACGGCCTCGTTGACTGAGAGACCCACGTCTCCGCTGACTGCGAGACCCACGGCCTCGTTGACTGGTAGACCCGCGCCCACGTTGGCTGTGCGATTCACGGGCTCGTTGACTGGGAGACCCACGGCCCTGTTGTCCAGATGAACCCAGAGTCCGGTTCAGAGGTGCCCGCGGTCTTTTTTTTTGTTTTTTTTTTTGTTTTTTTTTGCTTTTTTCTAAAAAAAAAATAAAAAAAAAGGCTAACAGAAGAGAAGACTCAAAGGAACTATAAACTGTCTTTCAAATGGTTTGCTCTGCTGCTGCTTGCTTTACACGTCTGCACGGCTCGGCTTCAACTGGCAAATGCAAAGGTACCAAATGATTTCTCTTTGTATAGTAATCTCTTTCATGTGGGTTTGTATTCGTTTGTGTGAGCGTGTTGTTTATCTTTTGAGGCACCAGAGGGCCAGGGGCGTCAATTGGGTATGGCAGGGGTATGCAGCTGACATACCTTGGCTACAGGGGGACATGATAAAAATTTAATTTTCATCGTGCCTGTTGCTAAGGTATGGCAACATGACTGGTGACACCAGTCATGTTGCCATACCTTACCTTTTTCTGAACTGACGCCACTGCAGAGGGCGGGCTAAGCCTTTGAAGTGTCTGTGAAGTGTCTGTGTGTGAGTCACGTCAGGTCACACCAGGTAATTAGGTCTGTTTGTTCATGCAATCTTTACTGTGGGAAAATGGGGTTATTTTGCTGTTTTTCTCAAACAAATGGGGTTATTTTGCTGCTTTTATCAAACAAGCCAACTTTGATTTGTGAAATTTTCATTGTTTTACATCACAGGAGCCTCAGACTTGGTCAGGGGGTAGATACAATTATAATTTATCACATGCACCTGTCCAATTACAAACTCGTCATACTCGACATAAGCAGAGTGGACCCATAAATATAGCTCGTCAAACTCGACATAAGCAGGGGATGAGTTAAACCTTGTGCACCTCATGGATATGCATGGAACAGAGAAAATGAGCTCTAAAGATCATGGATTGCATTGGAGTGGACGGCAAATATCGGCGGCGCAACGCTCTCGCGGGCCGATGTAAACAGACCGCGGGCGGGGGTCGGCTCGAAAATTTAGCCCGGTGCTTCGGTAAGGCCTCTGGATGTTTTTCTTTTTTTTATATAAAAAGCCGGACTAGTTCGGGATAGGCACAAAAAGAGTTAAACCGAGGAGGTCAAGACGACACCCTGCAATAGTCCTGGACTACGCGGATGACATCAGCCTACTCCCCAACCACGTGGAGCAAGCTGCAGGAGCTCTTGAGCAGAGTGTAGTCAGAGCGGGCCGAGGTTGACCTTCGGCTAAATGCCAAGAAAACTGAGGTGATCACCTATAACATCCAATCGGAACATTCACCTCTGACAACAACAGGAGGCACTGCTCTGAAGGAAGTCAAGGACTTCAAGTACTAGGGCTCATGGGTCAACACAACAGAGCAAGATCTTAAAGTGAGGAACGCACTTGCATGGAGGTTCCTGAATGACATGGCCATTATGGAACTCCAACCTCCCCCGATAAATCAAACTCAGCTTATTCTTTGCGACGGTAGAGTCTGTTCTCCTATATGGCAGTGAATGCTGGACCCTGAAGCCAACTCTGCAGAAGTCTCTGGACGGGTGCGACACCAGAATGTTACATATAGAGCTCAAAATCAGCAAGAGTACATATTACCAACAAGAATCTGTATGCTCGAATATTAAGGGTGAGTGATAAAATAGCAGCCAGGAGAATGAGACTTGCAGGACACTGCCAAATACGCAGGAGCTGCCAGCCAGCAAACTGGTGCTGTGGGAGCCAACACATGGACACTGGTCACAAGGACATCCCACACTAACATATGTGATTGTACTCAAGAAAGATGCAGGAGTGCAAAGAGCTGGCCAGATATATGGAGAACCGGGATGACTGGAAGCGATGATATCGAGAGAGAGAGAGAGAGAGAGAGAGAGAGAGAGAGAGAGAGAGAGAGAGAGAGAGAGAGACACATGCGTTTTGAAAAGCTTGGTGTGGCCTGGTGGCCGTCAACCTTGCACCCAGTCCCTCTCCCACATACATTATAGCTTCGTTTTTCATTTCATTAAAAAAAGGGAAAAGCTATTGTGCGGAAGTTCCGTTCTTAAGTGCAAAAGGTTCCTAAAGAAAGATTAAAAACGACAGATGCTCCATCTGAAGCGGACTTGAGCCACGAGAGAGCCACCGGTGAGCGTGTCGCCGTGCCGAACCTTGCGAAGTCCTACTTCAGCCAGCCGACTCTGTGCAGTCTACGTCAGATCAATCTGGGAACCCATCGGGTGTCCCCAGAATTTGCCTCTTGGGAGATTCCTAACACAGTGGCGTCAGTTCAGCAAAAGCTTGGGTATGGCAAAGATGGGAGTCCTCATGGAAAATAGGCATTACATTTTGTATAACACGGTTCTATTGTGAAAATAGCAGATCTAATGTCTGAAAAAAACAGATCACAATGGCTGAAAAAAACAAGTTTTGTCCGTTTTTTCCCCCGGGTTTCTACGGTTTCTTGGGCTGGATATGGCAGCCTGGAACAGTTGTTCAAGTGCAGCTAAACTTGGCATGTTAGTAAACGTGCCACAATTAACAATAATGCATTGCACCTGTGCAGCTGACCTGCGGAACCTGGGAATATACCATTTTGTCAAGATGGGGAGAATACAAGTGTGGAGAATATAATTATAATACCTTGTTACATTTTGCATTTGTAGTTATTTTACTGTAATTTAACAACATAATAACCAGAACAGATAGACAAAGAGACATCCATGGATTTATAAAAGTAACTTTTATTTTCCCCCTGGACCCAGGGTATGGCAGCTGCATACCCCTGCCATACCCAATTGACACCCTTGTCCTAACATTATAACTCTGAACGTTGTAACTGGAGCTGACGACAGATTCAGCTGCAGGGGTCTGAATCTGTCTTGAGATTACTAGGGTGTTAGTGACATTGTGTAGATCAGGGGTCTTCGACATTTTCAGGCCAAGGACCCCTTAAGAGAGAGAGAGAGATGAAGCAGGGACCCTCACAACTTTGTCATAGATTCCATATAGTTTAATCGTTTGACTGCAAAATCATCAGTGTATATTATGGATTCATGTCAATTTGTGTTTTCAGATATTTAACCAATTGAACCGTCAATACTTAATAAACTTGACCTTTCACTCTGTACTTAGTCTGCTTTTTTCCCCCTCTACACCAAACCTCTTTGCCTAAAATAGCTAAGCTACAAGCTCACAACACCTTGCAGCACGAGGCATTGTGAGCTTGTAGATCTGCTATTTTTGGCTAAAGTTCTGTATGAACACTAGTTATGAACACTAGAATATGGACACTAGGGTTTAAGTGGTTGATATAAAAAAGGAGAAGAAAAAAACTATCACGCAAAAAAAATTTGGAGGCCCCCCTGTAGTAACTCTGAGGACCCACTAGGCGTCTCGGACCCCCTGTTGAAGACCCTTGGTGTAGATCATATTAGTGACTCGATATAGATCGGCTATTTGAAGTAGGCCTATACAATGTATTCAAATGCTTTTTTTTTTTTTAGAATATTGATTGATTGATTGATTGATTGATTGAAGATTTTATTAGAAGTTTGCATAAAAAAGGTACAGTTTCATGACGGTACAGTTCACTGGTACAAGGTCAACTAAAAGGAGATCCTAGAAAGCACTTGGCTTATTTGCACAGGAAACCATTAAAGTATCTCATATAACATTGAATGACAGACGGATAGAACACAGTACTATGCAATAGATATAATCAGAAAAAACAGTGCAAAAAATATATACGGTAGATAATTACAAAGAAGGGTCAGTGGGAGGGTAGCCTCGGAAACCCAGACTTTTATTTTGGCGATAGGAAGAAAAAATAAAAGCCTGGGGTAACGCCCTGCATGCCTTGGTATAGGAAGTGTGAGTCAGCCTTTCATTTCACCAACCAATAGAGTGCAGGGGGCGTCGCTCCAAATGCTGTGACGTCGGGCCAGTCTCCTGGTCCTACCTTGAAAATAGTTCCGTAGGGGAAACAAACACCGCTGTGACCGCAGCAGTCCCTCTCCCTCTCAGTGCACGGCTGCTGCTCGCATACAAGACTCCGTGGATGGGAAATGTACATTTAAAAGGCAATCGGATGGAAGTGTGGACAAAGGCACAGTGTATGCAATGAAGTAGTCGCATATTCACCGCAGCAGGCGAAGCCTCAGGGTTTACCATTGTGCGAATTATGTTGCTGCTAGCTTGGAGGCTAACTTGAAGCTAAACATTAAATTCAAGTTAGCCTCCAAGCTAGCTAATGTTTCCCTTTTCCTAGCCCCGGAAAAGTATTGTATTACCTTTGTTATGGTACTGATGAGGCTGCTCAGCATCGCGTCCGTAGTAGTCATACATAAATACATACATATTCACCAGTAGTAGTACACAATCAAAGACTGTTTTAAGATGTTGAAAGGCTACTTTCCTTGTTGAGAACACTTATTTGACCAACCCACAGACTATTAAATGGCTACAATGTTTCAATGCATTCACCCCCTTATTTAATAGTTTAGAACGTATAACCTACGCCTTTTAATCATAGAACTATCCTTTTTACAACTGATCAAGTGTTTGACTGTACTCTTGTTTTGCATTCATGTCTAATAAATCAATCAACTCGCAATGCTAATTCCTCCTTTCACCTAAACCTGTGAGCAACATGAGACACATTGTGTTAATAATTCATTGTGTACATAGTCTGTATACAGTATGACACTAGGCTATATGGGCCAATCAATCCTGCTAGCATCTTGATTTGCATGCAAATACAACAATACCATGGACTATAAAGAGTGTCATGTCATGTCATCAGATGAGTGAAAAAGAGTAGCCAACCGATTTTACAGATAGATTTCAATGTAAAAAAATCTAATGATATTGAAATGATTAAATGTCTTCCTATAAACTAGTTATCCTCAATTTAATAACGACATATTAGGATTTCCATTTCCATATTGTTTAAACGTTTATTTGGCTCATACGAGTAGACTATAATAAGGCCTTCCTAATGATATACAAAAAATAAGTGAAGAGGTTCAACTTATTATACAGAGTTTGCAACATTTTAAGGGTGACAAAGAATTAGATCAATTTATCTTAAATGTGTTTGAGCAAGAAAATTATGAGACAATGAAATGTTGTATCCATGAAGAGCTAAGGATGCCAGGAATGTGCTGAAATCAAATAGGTTGCCACCTTGTAGTTCTGGAGTCAAATACAGCTGGGGGGCTTATTACCCCAGGGGGCCTTTTCCCCCACCCTACCCCAAGTAAAATGTAAAGAAGACTGTAGAATATAATACAATATTCAATCAATTCAATTTATACGTCCTTCTTTATTTTTAGCAGCTTGTCAGATGTTTACTAGAACCATATGGCAGTATGTGTAGTTGTTACAGTGACAAGTTGAAGGCTTATTACCCAGGGGGCAAACCAGCCTTTTTTTAGGAAACCTGCATTTGCCCCGACATAAAAAGTTGTCCACCAGAAATATTATCTATGACCCAGTAGGATCACAACCTATATGGACAACCCGGTCAATTTGTACAACAAAGTCCAATATGGCCGCCTCAATATTAGCCCCTATTAGTTTTAATGGGGGGTGAATAGGGCAAAATTTTAAACTGAGGGATATTTCCACGAAACTTCACAGGTTGATCAATGGTATACATATGAACATTTTTTGTATTGCAAGTTTCCATGAAATCCAATATGGCCGCCACAATATGGCCGCCATAATGTAAGGACCCAGAAAATAGGTTTTGCCTCTAACTTCTGAACCAGATGAGCTAGAAACGCAAACTTGGTGTCTATTTCATGGTGTCTGACCATGGGAGACTCAATGGAATAGCTAATTTTATTATTGGGTGTGTCTGGACCTTTATTGTGCATATTTGCAAGATGGTGGATTCCCAAAATAGAGCTTTAACATAATTTCTACCATGATTGTTGACTGCTTTTGCAAATACAAGCAATATGAATCCATTTGCTAAGATTTATGGCACAGAAGGGACTTATACCTGTATTATTCTTGAGTTTGCATGTTGTCAAAATGGCTGTAAACGAGATATTATATTTCCTGTCCGATTCTACTGTATGTAGTTGTAGCAATGACTTCAGATAAAATCAGAGACCAAAACAATGTATCTTAGAAATTATTTTTTTTATTAAAAAAAAAAAAGAAAAGAGAGAGAGATTATCTCAATGAAATGAATGCAACTGCCTTTTTGGGTCTTTCACACATAGACATGCACATGCTTTCCAACAACTTCAGCTTCAGGGAAATTATAATGAACACATGATTAAAACAGGCTGCATTATAATGCAAATAATTGCTAGTCACTATCACTGTCATGTGTACCTATCCTGCTGCATCTTGTCTCCAGTCCTTGGCAACGACACCCCAAGTAGCATGCAATTCCCTTCTTCGCACATGAACAGTTTTTCTGGCAGCCTTTGATACAGCTACATAATATTGCCTTGTCCATTGATATAGGCCAGGCTGGCTCTGTAGATGGACAGGGGACTGCCTTCCCATGGCGGCAGCATTATATAGGCATCTATATCATGCTGCCACCCACCTCCTAGACCTTCCAGAGCTGTGGGTGAGAACAGAGCAGGATGCATATCTTCCTATCCATCACATGGTCTCAGCCCTTGGACTCGCACAGTGTCGTGCCCTGCCCTTTATTCACAGCCTGAGAGGCAGAGATACCACCAGATATCCCTTTTTCACTGGAAAGAAGGCATGGTTCAAGACCAGCATGGGTCTAGATCTCCCTGCACTTCAGGAGTTTGGTGAAAATTCCTCTTATTCCCTCTCAGAGGATGTCAAGAATCAGGCTAGAGACCTCACAATAGCTGTATATGCATCAAAAGCTGACCATTCGGAGGACTTTGACCTGGCAAAGCTGAGAGTGTACAAGTTCCTAAATAACCGATCAACCCTGTTGAAGCTGCTGCCACCTACAGAAAATGCCTTTGGCCTGCACCTGAAAAGAGCTGCTCTTGCAGCCATAATAGATAAAACTGCACACATCGCGAAGCCAGACATCCCTTGCTTCACTGAATATGGATGGTCTCTCAGTGATGGGAAGGCAGTCCCCTGTACATCTACAGAGCCAGCCTGGCCTATATCAATGGACAAGGCAATATCATGTAGCTGTATCAAAGGCTGCCAGAAAAACTGTTCATGTGCCATCCATCCATCCATCCATCTTCAACCGCTTATCCGGAGTCTTCCAACTGAGACTTCCAGATTTCCTTATCCTGCGCAACTTCCTCCACTCCCTCTGGGAGTATAACGAGGCGTTCCCAGGCCAGTCTGGAGATATAATCCTTCCATCTGGTCTTAGGTCTGCCACGGGGTCTCCTCCCAGTGGGACGTGCATCGAGGACCTTCCTAGGAAGGCGCTCGGGGGGCATCCGTACTAGATGCCCGAACCACCTAAGCTGACTCCTTTCCAAGTGAAGGAGCAGCGTTTCTACTCCAAGTCTCTCTCAGGTGATTGAACTTCATGTGCGAAGAAGGGAATTGCATGCTACTTGGGGTGTCGTTGCCAAGGACTGGAGACAAGATGCAGCAGGATAGGTACACATGACAGTGATAGTGACTAGCAATTATTTGCATTATAATGCAGCCTGTTTTAATCATGTGTTCATTATAATTTCCCTGAAGCTGAAGTTGTTGGAAAGCATGTCCATGTCTATGTGTGAAAGACCCAAAAAGGCAGTTGCATTCATTTCATTGAGATAATCTCTCTCTTTTTTTATTTTTTTTTAATAAAAAAATAATTTCTAAGATACATTGTTTTGGTCTCTGATTTTATCTGAAGTCATTGCTACAACTACATACAGTAGAATCGGACAGGAAATATAATATCTCGTTTACAGCCATTTTGACAACATGCAAACTCAAGAATAATACAGGTATAAGTCCCTTCTGTGCCATAAATCTTAGTAAATGGATTCATATTGCTTGTATTTGCAAAAGCAGTCAACAATCATGGTAGAAATTATGTTAAAGCTCTATTTTGGGAGTCCACCATCTTGCAAATATGCACAATAAAGGTCCAGACACACCCAATAATAAAATTAGATATTCCATTGAGTCTCCCATGGTCATGACACCATGAAATAGACACCAAGTGTGCGTTTCTAGCTCATCTGGTTCAGAAGTTAGAGGCAAAACCTATTTTCTGGGTCCTTACATTATGGCGGCCATATTGTGGCGGCCATATTGGATTTCATGCAAACTTGCAATACAAAAAATGTTCATATGTATACCATTGATCAACCTGTGAAGTTTCGTGGAAATATCCCTCAGTTTAAAATTTTGCCCTATTCACCCCCCATTAAAACTAATAGGGGCTAATATTGAGGCGGCCATATTGGACTTTGTTGTACAAATTGACCGGGTTGTCCATATAGGTTGTGATCCTACTGGGTCATAGATAATATTTCTGGTGGACAACTTTTTATGTCGGGGCAAATGCAGCACACCTTCCTTTGCCCCCTGGGTATTATGTTGTTATTATTTTGATTGAGATGTTTGTCTGATGTTCCAGCTGTGATGTCTCCACTCCCATGCCATTGTTGAAGCCTGGTAACTGGACAAACGGTTTGCAGCAGTGCTGAGTAGGGACTCCTCCAATGTTGTCTCCTTGAGAGGAAAATGAAAAATAATGTTCAAATGAATACATTATGGATGAACACATGATAGAAAAAAACATGATAACATCGTGGGATTAACATAATTGTTTGTAAATTGCTATGGAGTGGGGGTTGACACACATATAGCCTAAACCATGATTAAAGACAAAAGCAAGGAAGGGGGAGATACTCAGAGGTGTAAAGCCAAGTTAACTCTCCTACTGCCAGATTATTTATTTATTTATTGGGTCTGGCGCCATCAAAAAGCGGCTTACCTTTGCGACGTTATAGTAGATAGACAGACAGACATTTATTTATTTATTTTTATTTTTTTTGGTTGTGCAATAGTGCACTTTGGTCTGCCAGGCAGCAGAGGGCGGCGTCATGCGAGAATGAATGTGAATTGTCCTGCTATGTGTTGCCGTACATTCAGAGCAGTCACTGGCTACAGAGCCTCCGGGCCAGAGGAAATCAACAAGGAAGTGAATTGTTCTCCGTTGATCTAACGCATAATGGATTTTTTACACCATCACAGCGGAAAATGTGTTTACAGTAAACGGCCGCGCGACCCCTCATCAGCTTACAGTCATCAGACGAACGAACCGAACGAGCGCCGTATTGGCATCGAGGTTCTGTAAAAAATGGGGCGAGCGTTATCGTTCAAAGCGTGGGGAGAGTTAAAGGAGCTATAGTCAACTTTTTCTTGAAAAACGGATGCTAAAATAAAAATAATGTTTCGAAAATATTTTATAAAAAAATAAGCTTCATATATGTGTTTCAATTAAAAAATGACCACAAAAAGCATAAAATAATGATAAAATAATCATTTTGGCCCTTTGTTTACATTTACAGGGCCCGTACTTTGTTTACATCCTAGTCTGTAGACTAGGATGTACACCTACAATGAAAAAGTTGACTATAGCTCCTTTAAATACTGTACTTTACTTGAGCAACGCATTGTGCTATTTTCAAATATTTTATAGCCTACATTTGGAAAACTTTTGAGTACTTTTCCACCAGTGGAAATACTACACGAGACATGATATGATGATACAGCAATGATTATACAGAGCTCCGTAGCGAATTCAAAAGAACAAAGGATTCATTTATATTTTGCCGTTGCCATTTCCAGATTATGTGTAAACAACATGCATGTGTAAACAACAGTAGATCGTTTGATACCTCCTCGCTCGCCCCCATTATTACTGGATCGCGTTTGAGCTTCAGTTTACAGCATTTTATTTAGTTAGGCTATACAAAGTCATGAAGCGTCGTGCAGCATATATATCTTGTGTTACAATGGGGTGGATAGTTTTAGCCTGGGGCCAGCCTATATACAATGCAGCTAACTAGTAACTGCGTATCCCCTCCATGTTTTAACCATAGGTTTTAACATGTGTGGGGATGAAGTCTAGCTCCAGCTAGGCTAGGCTAGTTTGGCTGTGCGAAGCGAACTTTATTCAACTGCAACACTGTATGCAATGCACTCGTGCACTAAACAGTAAACACAGATCTGCCTTGTAGGAAAATACTTACTGGTTGAAAGACGTTGAGTTGGTACTGATCCACTTTATAGAGAAAGCACCTTTTCAAAACCAACTTTGTGTTTGTAAGTTATGAAAACATTAGAATGAGGAACTTGTTTCAATTGCTTCCCATCGGAGCCTAAACACTGACGGAGTGCACTGCTCTGCTCTGGGGAGGCGGGGAGCGGAGGGGGGTGGGGAGGAGGGTGGGGATCGGTGAACCAATTCCTATTGGTCGGCAGGATTCTGCCGCGAGGTTTGAATCCGCCCTCCAAGACCAAATTGTGAGACACTTGAGTTAGACTAGTGGGAGGGTAAAGCTGGGTTAGGTTTGTTTTTACCAGTTACGAACGGCTGCCGCCTGCAAGTGGTTTTTCAGGGCGATTTTAACTCATACTCTGCGATCCCCGTTGAAACCGGAGATTTCCCGCTGTACCGCGGTGCCATGCCCGTCGATCCCGGAAGTTTAATTAGCTTTAATCATTATGAAAGGATTAAAAGTATTATCGCTGATTTTCGCTGATTCTGGCTCTTTAGGCCCGCCCCCCTAACTGTATCCGGTCATTTCCGGTCTGGACCGGATCTAGCTTTCCGTATCCGGTCTGCGCCTGGGCCATAGTCCCGCCTCCGTTGGTTTACATTGTAACAGAAGAGGAAGCTACTCGGCGATGGAAAGCTCGTTTTTTGATCCGATTTTTGCGTTTGGAAACTTTGATCCAGTCTCTACACGCCTGGATTATGATCCCCGCACATATCGTGCGTTTTGTGCGCGAACGTGTCCACGTGTTACCATAGCGCACAGCTGGCTTTTTTCAATGTTTTTTCATGTAAACACTGGCGGATAAGCAGGGATACAGCGTGGCAACGGATATGTCTATTTCAATGGGTTTTTTTTTATTCTAAAGCTGTCACCGAGTCTACACGTCTACTAGATGAGTCGCGCACAGATTGTGCACGATGCGTGCGCGTGCCCACCTTAAAAGGTAAGGACAATTTGGCAGCTGCTTACTACAGCTATGTTTAAAATGGCAGCAAAATTGTTAAAGGATGTTATGGATCTACACTACTTTAAGGCCTTTGGTAAGGCGTTCCACATTTTGGTGGTATAGCTGAAGAACGAGTTTGACCCTTTGTTTGAGTTGACGCTGGGTTGAACGTGATCTGTGGCGCTGCCTCTGGTGTTGTAATTGTGGACATCCTTAACGTTTTTAAAGTATTTTGACAGGTACATGGGTATCTTTGTGGTGTAGTAATAATATAAACCGGTAGTATTAATAATACACCAGGGTGTATTGGCTGCATGAGGACATAGCTACCCTAACCCCTCATTGATTACGGAATCCTCATTTGGTATCGCAATGCCCCAGCTGCCTTAAAGTTAAAGCTCCAAATAGCCCAGAACAAACAAATTAGGTCTTCCTCCTCGGGCCCACATTACCGATCATCACCATGAAAACGTGGGGTGGCTCAAAGTAGCTGACAGAGTACATCATCTTGCAATGGGCCTGGTGTACAAGATACTTTACACCTCCAAGATACCCATATACCTGACAAACTACTTCCTAAAGGTCAAGGATGTCCACGATCACAACACCAGGGGCAGCTCCACTAATCATGTTCAACGTAGGTTTAACACTAAACAAGGCTCTAATTCGTTCTCCTGCTATACCACCAACATGTTGAACGCCCTTCCACAAGCCTCCTTCAAAATTGGTATGGAAAGTCACCTTCAGGCGGCTGCTACTACTTGTAAATAGACGAATTCCCCATGCTTCCACGCCCCTTTTCTGCTTTTGTAATTGATGTTATCCTAGAGGAAGTACTATGTTCTATTCGTCTGTCTTTCAATGTTATATGAGATACCTAAAGTGGTTCCTGTATACATAAGCCGTAAGGCTTTCTAGGAACTCCTTTTAGTTGACCAGTGATTACCAGTGATTTATTACCAGTGATTTATACTGTCATGAAACTGTACTTTTTTCTATTGCAAACTGCTAATAAACTCTTCAATCAATCAATCAATCAATCAATCAAAACCCTATACTCTGATTTGTTGGAACAACATTCAATCAGCAACAATGTTGCCTATACGTAACAGGTGACGTTCGGAAATGCGAGTCAAATGGAGGCTTGCCAGACTGAGAAGCGAAGTGACAAAACCAATCCACTGAACGTAGCGTGGCAGGCTGGTACCCAGGCTATCAACATGTCTACCTCTTAAATTGTACTACACAGTTGTCGGGACATTTGGCCAAGTACAGTAATACAAGTAAACTAACACACGCATGCGTGCACGCATATACACGTACCCGGACGCGCGCACACACACAAGGCACGAGGAACGGAGAGAAAAACGAGATATGCGTGGCCCCTAAATCGATATAGCAGCGAAGATGTGGTTGCACAGTCTTTTTCTGGCGTTTCTCATCAGTTTAGTAAGTTGTAGGCGGTGTGGAATATTGAATATGTAAGTGACAGCAGATGCTGTGGGATAATAGCGGAGCTGTCTCCTTATGCTGCATCAGCAGCTATTAGAGCTGTGTGAATGTGAACGCATTGATTGCACCCCCCCCAACCCCCCCACCACCCGCTGCTCACACACACACACACACACACACACACACACACACACACACACACACACACACACACACACACACACACACACACACACACACACATTACAATGTCTTCATCACTGCAGATTGTAGACTCACCATGTATGGATTGTACACTACAGTATATGCATTCACCCGCAGGGGTCTCTCAAACTACCCCATAACTATATCGTCGTTGTCGTGTGGAAACCTTTTATGTCCAAGACCGTTCGTTTTGCATTCATCATTTTAAAAATGAACTAAACTAGTGAAAACAGCAGATGCTTGTTGATCGTGCTGTTTTCACTACTTTTGTGTGACAGTCTTGTATGATGAAGCAGGGCTTTACTTACACGAAAGACTTGAAACTTGAAACTTGGAGATACAAGGTTTCTACCCGACAGTGACGATATGCAATTCATCACACGGTAGCCATTTTGCTATTAAGTTGATGAAATAATGCCACGCCGAGTGGCATTCCTTCTTAATCCGCTAAATATGACGTGAGAGGCAAAATGGACGCTGCGTAAATATAGCCAATGGACCACCTGAACGGTCATCGCATCGGGCAAATCTTCGTCATTTTCTTGGGAAACAGCCGACCTGCGAGCCTACAATGCGTCACATCGCAACGCATCGTGATCTTGAAGATCGGCTATTTTCATTATATTGTAATTATTTTTTATCACAATGACCCCAAAAATGCAAGTTATGATTTGGACTCCGCCTCACGACACTGACCCACCCACCTGACCACTTGCAGCTGTGCACTTTCAGAGCGTGTTCATTTTTATGATCAAATCAATCGATTGTGTTTCCGGCTCGGATCAAAGGAACTAAACCTAGTCTACTTTTAAGTTCCTCTTACCAGTGTTCTATGTCAGCAGTTCTGGAAGTGGGTCCTTGAGGAGGTTCCAAGGGGGTCCCCAGCAAAATATAGCATCACAATCAATTTAGTTTAATCACTTAATCACTTTAGTTTAATCACTTTAACCCTGTATCGATTAGCTATTTGAACATAGCCGATCTGCAAGAATCCTGGTAAAAAAAAAAAAAAAGATTTTGCCGTAAATAAACCTCGCGCCACATCCCTAAAAACACAATCCAGAGATATGGGCCTCCAAAGATGTGGTTTTTCATTGGATTCGGCGGCGATTCGCCGCAACGTTCGCTGATAACGGCCGGCCGGGGGGCTCCCGGATTTCGATCACTGGCTTGAAAATTTAGGCCCAGGCTTCAGAAGGCCTCGGATCATTTTATTCATTTCATTAAAAAAGCCGAACATGTTCGGGATAGGCACACTGGACTACGTTCCGGAAGCGGCGCTGAACATTCAGTGAACATTGGGGGGCTCAAAAATGTATTTTAAACCATTTTTAATGGAATATATCGTCGGACCATGTAAAATGGCTAGCTGGCTAGCGTAGGACGAGCCAGGACCACCCACGACTCTACAAGCAGCTCAGGGTAAGTCAATTAATAAAAAAAAAATTGTATTGGATTGAAATAAAGCCGAACATGTTCGGGATAGGCACAGAATGAATTAATTAATTAATTAATTCATTCATTCATTCATTAATTCATTAATTCATTCAAGCATTCATTGTATGTATGTACTGTATGTTTGTATGTATACACAGCCATTTCAAAACCTCACACGTCCTGCTATTGGCAAGACAGTAGATTTTCAGGGGATTTGCAGAACATTGAGTTTGTAGATCAGCTATGTTTGCTATATTTTTATATGACCTTTTCTGACTAGATATGAAGGTGGATTCTGCTTTTCAATGGGAATGGAGTGGTTTCATGATTTTCTGCAAAAATGCACTCCATTCCCCATAAAAAATTAGAAAGGCAAAACAGGGAAAGAAACCAGTGGAAAAAAATAAATGTACAGGACATTTTCAGGAAAAGAGCATTATATATACTGTATACTGAAGAGTTGAAACGGCACATCTGTATGTATGTACAGTATGTATATTCATGAATTTCTTTTGATTATTTTTTAATTAATCAAAAACTTAGATTTTTGGGGGGAATTTATATATATTTTTTAAAGTCCTTTGAAATAATCAAAAACAACAACATAAAAGCGGGGGGGGGGGGGGGGGGGAGGACATTTTACTCACAAGCCAATAAAAAACATTTCTCTGTGACCCGACAAGCGGGTCGGGACCCAGTGCTTGAGAAACTGTTCTGCTATAGGTCATTATGGCCGCTGTGTTGCAGCAGCAGTCGCAGTCAAAGAAGTCTCGGGGGGGATCACTAGCCCACCGCACCATGCAGGAGGAGGACGCTATCGATTGAAACCTATAGCGGATGAGGAAATGGCTGGCGTCGATAAGGTGTACAATAGCACCCCCCCCCCCCCCCCCCCCCCCCCCGCCCCCCACCTTGTTTTATCAACTGCACAGCAGACCATGGCAGCGGACAGTAACAAATATGTTTACTCTAGTACCGTATACAAAGGGGAATGAGACCCTATAGTGCAGGGGTCTTTGGTGTTTTTTTGAGTGGTGCTCCTGGAAGGAGCTATAAGCTCCAACATCTGGCTTTGTCCGGGCTTTGAAGCGTGGCCTACATCTGGCCTACATCTTGGCACAAAGTGCTCAAAGTTTGCTGTCCGGGCTCTGAAGCATGGCTTACATTGGGCCTACATCTGGCCTGGCTTACATCTGGCCTACATCTTGGCACAAAGCGCTCAGAGTTTGCTGTATGCCCAGGGCCACATTGGCCAAGCTTCGCGGGACGCTTAATGAAATTAAGTCATAAATTGATAATGACTTGTTTATTATCAATTTATTATTAACTCTTATTGTGCCGATCCCGAACTAGTTCGGCTTTATTTGGACCTTATTAATGTTCAGGGTGCCGATCCCGAACTAGTCCGGCGTTTAAAAAAAAAAGAAAAAAAAAATTCCAGAGGCCTTACCGAAGCACCGGGCTAAATTTTCGAGCCGGGCCGCCGGCCGTCATCTGTTTACACGGCCCGCGAGAGCGTCGCACCGCCGATATTTCCCATCCACTCCAATGCAATCCAGGATCTTTAGAGCTCATTTTCTCTATTCCAACCATATCCATGAGGTGTGCAAGGTTTAATCATGGCTAAATCGCCGAAAATAGGGCTTCTAAAATGTTTGGTAGCCAATAGCTAACTTCAAGCTAACTTCATTCTGTTCCAGGTCATCCACAAAGGAAAGTGTTCAGGCGCGTCATGGCTGCGCACGGCTTGTGCATGTACCAGCGTATATCTATGGTGATTTCTGTGGCCATTGGGCGCCCCTAGTGGTGAAAAGCTGGCACAGAATGTGTTAACACATCGACTGCCTTGTGCTAATTAATGTATTAATTCATCCGCCTCTGCCAGGTTTTTTTCTGTGTTTTCTTATTTACGTCATCGGTATTTGATGCCATAGAAAAAACACATGGTGAAAAAACACAAACGATTGGTTAGAACTGCAAAAAAAAAAAAAAAAGCTTTGGCCACCCTACTGGCCAAAGCTGGAACTGCAGGCGGGTTGAAACGTACATGCACAAGCATAAGAGCGCGCCGCTGGTGTCTACAATAGGGTTCAATAGACGCCGAGTGACATTTGTGACGTAATTACGTCTCAACGTCAGTAAAATTGGCAAACTTTTGTTTGCCAATTTCCCCCACAATGCTTCAAAACGCCACTGAGCACTTGCATTGAAATTAATAGTTGGGGGCGGGGCTATCCCTTCTCTATTATATAGGCCTATATACTCTATGGCATGCGCGTGCCAGCCTGATCATAAAGTACGGCAGGGCGATTACAAAATGCCTATCTTCGGAGCTCTCTCCTCTCCCATGGGCACAACGCTTCAGCTTGTGTATCAGGTACACACACACACACACACACACACACACACACACACACACACACACACACACACACACACACACACACAAAGAGAAGGCTCATTACATCGCCCTCGCAGAATGATGGCTCTCCCTCCCCCAGTGGAAAAAAAAAACATTTACTAGAAGCCGCTAAACCAAGGCGCACCCCCCTTTCCGTACCCTCTTCCTCCCTCCCCTTCATAGCCCCCCCTTCCACTGCATAAGCAATTGTTTCTTTTATGGGACGTTTATGGCTTAATGGATAGCTTTTCAGGGATCAGCGCGGCAAGCGCTTAATTGTCTCACTGTCTGACTTCTTGTGATTACTTTGGGGGGGACTTCTCTTTTTTGTAATTTTATTTTAGGGGCTTTGAAATGTTTGCCGCTTCACGTCGCGGCTCACAAAGCTCTACAAGCAGCTGTAATATAACGCCGGTGTCAGGGGGGAAATCCTTGTAAGTCCGAGACCGTTTAGTTTGGAGAAAAACATAGGATCCTGTGCTCCAGTTATATTTAATCCAGGGGTCTTCAACAGGGGGTCCGGGACCCCAGGGGGCCCTCGGAGTAACTAACTACATTACACTATAGTGTGATAGGATTATGAGGGTAAGCTCACAACGCCTCGTGTTGCAAGCCGTTGTGAGCTTGTAGATCTGCATTTCTTTGGCTAATCTAACGTATAATTATATCCATCCTCCGTGGTTTCTCTTTTCCCCCTTCCCCTCAAACCTTCTTTTTTTTTCTTTTTTTTGTGCAAATAATTCTTATTTTATTTTTCCATGGATATTTTAGGGTCACATCAGTCATACAGTTCACAGTTTTTTGTTTTATTTTACTTTTTTTTTTATAAACGAGGATTAATACATTTTTAACTTCTATCTTACCAATGTGAATAACAGGAAAGAGGACAGTATAATACGAGGACGAAAGAACCAAATCGGAGCAAAACAATGCAATGACAATCCCCCCCACCCCCCCACCAAAAAAAAAAAGAAAAGAAAAAAGACGACATTTTTTGACATCATGAAATGGCTCGGTGCTTTGTGCTGAACTGTAAGTGCGGGGTGGAGTGTGTGTGTGTGTGTGTGTGTGTGTGTGTGTGTGTGTGTGTGTGTGTGTGTGTGTGTGTGTGTGTGTGTGTGTGTGTGTTTGGGGAGGGGGGTCCCCCAACAGGGACCCCCCCCCCCCCATTCAATCACCGCGAGACAGAAATACATTTAGGCCCCTGCCGACTCCGAAGGGGTCAAAAGTGGGATTACCTCGATTACGTTTCGATTTCAGCCGCGGCTACCCTGAGCTACAGGGAATTTGATTTCTCTCCACTTACTCTCTCTTTCTCTCTCCCTACTCTCTCTCTCTCTCCTATACTCTCTCTCTCTCTCTAGGTCGGTAAAAGAGCATTAACCACTTAAACCCTATAACACTTAGTTGACGGGAAGGTCTCGTGTGGGTCGGCTATTTTCGATGAACGTTGTCGGCCCCCACAATATTGACACGATTGGGTGGTCGCGGCGAGTCTCAACCCGTGGCCCGGGGACCCACAGGTGGGCCGCGTCGCGGAATCATTCAATTCAATTCTAAGTTTTATTCCAGACACTCACAGGGGGCCTTAATTCACCCTTTGTTAGCCTTCTGGTTGGTCCCTGACTGACCAACCAGCAGGCTCTATCTGCCTTTTCCCGCCCTGGTTCCGCCTTTTCTATGTTGAAATTGCTAAAACATCCTTTTTGGAGAAATAAAAACATTTAAAAACATGCTGAGTCACTATAGACGGGTTTCTGGTCCACGTTACACTGATAAAACTAGATGCGTGCGCAGGGTCCGAACCAAAATTAGCCAATGAAACCAGCGCTCCCCAAAACAACAGGTTTGGGGATTGGACGGAATTGATTGCATGATACAGTCAGCTGTGCATTTAGTCATTTAGTTTGTAAACAAGAAACCCGTCTATACTGCCACTGAGCAGCTCCATTTTACTGAAACCAAGTTTGAAATTAGAATTGAAGACACAGAATAACAATACGAAGTAACTGAATTAAAATGGTAGTGGATGGAATGTCTCACTGAGTGTCCCACCGAGACACATGAACCAATGGGTGTGAAGAGGGGCGGGACAACGGGCAGGACTTGACAAAGGGTGAATGTGTCCTTACACATTGGTAATTTAGCAACTCAACATATAGCGTGATGTGAATATACGTGTAAATTCGTCAAGTTGAATAAAGATGGCGGCTGCGTGAGTTGTTTCGGGGTGGCATCACACAACGCATCACAGCAGAGAGGCCACCACCTGAAGCCAGCAGTCGCAGTTAGCAGCAGCAGGCAGGCACTCTGTGCGATTGGGGGGGTGAAGTTGCAACATTCTTGTATTTCTAATTTAGCGCGTTCACACTGCACATTTTCAACTGCAGCAAGGATTGTTAAGTTATTCTACTTGTTTCGGTTGATTTCCTGCATTTGATGCGGATTGCATAGCGCACTCTGGTGCGCTTGTAAGCGAAGCGAGTTTTTGTTTTTGCGGATTAGATTATTATTTTTTTGATCCGCTACAGAATTCCCATGAGCTTTCACACCAGCCCAAACGAAGAGCACTTTCCGACACTACACTCCAGACTTTGTTTTAAATGCAGTAAAAAGGATTGTGGTGTGAATGCCCCCTAAGACTAAATCAAACTTTGCTGTCAAAATCAACAATGGAGTACACACAGTACAAACAGTAGAAGGTAGATCGGCCGTTTGGGGGATCTGAAGGTTCACGGTTCGATCCCAGGCTTCCCCCGGTTTTGCTGTCAAAGTGTCCTTGAGCAAGGCACAGAACCACCCCAAACTGCTCCCGATGAGCAGGTTGGTGCCCTTGCATGGTTTCCTCCTGCTGTCGGTGTATGAATGTGGTGTGAGTGTTGAAAGTAAAGGTAGTTCCACGCTCCCAGACTATGGTTTTCCATCCCACGGTACATAAAACATGCACTACGGCATGAAACAACCGCTTAAAGCTATACTGTGTAAGTTGCTCAACTGGTGGTCTGTAGCAGTATAGCAAACCGCGGTCGCGTTTGCTTTTTTCGTCCGTTTTTCGCTCGCGGACCGGGCCGTCAGACCACCGCGTCCGCCTCGCCTCGCCGAGACGCTTTCAATGAGGTCTCCCGTGTCCTTCTACGAGCAGCGGTTGGAGAGTTACATGCTAGACTCCTCCAGTGTAAACACTGCAGTGTACTTCCTGAAGGCGTGTTTCCTAAACCCACCAGAGAGCCCGGCAGTGTATGTTCTGCGCTGTGATTGGCCGGCAGTGTATAACCCTCGCTGTGATTGGCCGGTAGTGTGATGACGCAATTTTTCCGCGAAAACCGGTCCCGGGCAGGGATCATAGAAAACATATAAAGAGAAGGCTTTAGAAGCTGAAAATAACGGAGTGGGGGTTCTAAAACTTTAGCGATTTAACAGCTAGGACCATTTTAAGATTTGTTTTATAAAAAAAGTTACATGGTACAACTTTAAATCGCTAGTTTTGTAATGTTTTCCCATTCAACCGGAACTCCCCCGGTGGCAGTTGCCTTTACTGCTCCTTATTCTGCTACAATGGGAAGGATGCAGTACTGGCACCTGCCGCGGGGGGCTTTTCCGAATTTAATGAGACTAAATAAGCGATTTAAAACGTTTTCCCAACGCCGTAGTGCATGTTTTATGTACCGTGGGATGGAAACCATAGTCTGGGAGCATGGAACTACCTTTACTTTTTGCATACAATTTCGAGAAAAGTGTTTTCTACCTCACCGTACGTGGAGGCATTCTACCTCAGCCCGGGGATACCCCGGTAGGACCTCATCTCGGAGCACAAGAGTATGCAGCGGAGGGTGAGTTTCTATATGGGGCTATCGTTTGCTATGAGAAATGTACTTTGCACAGCAGCACAGCAGTGTTGATTTTGTCGACTAAAACTATAACAAAAATGTTTGTCGACTGCGTTTTTTTCACTGACGAAAACTAAATAAAAACTAAATAAAAACTAAGCTGTGATGACTAAAACTAAGACTAAATATATTGACAATTTTGTCAACAAAAATCAACTGTAGATTTAGTCGCCTAAAATCTTATGATATTTAGTTGAATAAAATTAGACTAAAACTAAAATGTTTCAGGTGACTAAATTATGACTAAAACTAAATGACATTTTATTCAAAACACTATGACTAAAACTAAATCAAAATTTGCTGTCAAAAACAACACTGCACCACAGCAGCCATATCGGAAAGACATTGGGCCTCTTCCTTAATTCCTACACAGGTCTTACTAAATAAGGCTCTTAATAACACAAATTATACTAATCAAGGCTCTGTTCCGTTTAGTGTAGCAACACAAGGACCGCCTATAGCTTATCATTTTTTATGGTGATTTTTTCCCCCTGCTTTTGCCATAGTTTTATATTGCATCTGCATCTTCCAACCTGTAGAATAGTGACAGACACACGTTTGGTTCCCAGGTCAGGGCAACTGGGCAGGACAGAACTGGTCCCAGGCCAGTTCCGAACCCACTTTTAGGGTTCCGTTAGCAGGGGCTTCACAAGGGAGGGTAAAGTGGGACGGAGTTACTAGGGCCCAAGGTGGAGGGGCCTTAACTCTTTTATACTTTAGCTATTGATAAAATAGCAGATCTACAAGCTAACTAATGGGAACAATACTACGCAGCTGAGCGTTTCCAGTGAGCCAGTGAGCAACATTATCAGCACCCTAGCTCTTTTAAACAGAAAGGTACCTTCATTAGTATCATTGGCAACAGCCATGGAACAGCTATGGAAGTGTCATGGCTGCGGTGCATAAAGCCTATATTGATGGATCTCTGAAAATAAAACGGTTAATAAACGCATTTGTACGATCGCAACTCGCGGCACTTTGTGAGCTTGTAGGTCTGCTATTGTCGGCCATTCTAGGCGTCACAGAGCATGAATATAGGCTTCGCTGCGTTACAAATGTCACACTCTCCGGGGCTTTTATGGACCTCCCTTTAAGCTGCTTGTGCTTTCTGAATTCCTCATGAAAATCGAATCAAATTAAAAGTCTGCTCTGTGCTTGTTCCCTCCGTTTGCTCCAACAAAACGTGAAGGATTAGCACGACCGGGGGAAACTGCAGGGCGATATCATTTTCACCGCGGATCAGCATAATTACTTTCTGCTGTTTTGCAGCCAGACCCCCTCTCCATACATCCACAGTCACTTTTTATTACCACCCGCATCGGCAATCGGTAATTAGAAATAATTTCCGGGGCATTTTCGGAGCTTATGAACAGCAGAAATTGAAATGGCCCTTGAAGTGTAATGAGGTAATAGTTTTATGGCAGGAGGAGGGTGCGGAGTAAATACTCAATGTTGGCGTTCAATGTTTAAAGCAGTGGCGGTCACTTTACTGTAGTATTCACATGTTTCAATTATACTTCTACTTCACTACATCTCAAAGGCAACTATTGCACAGATAAAAGATGAAGTTCCGCGTGGGTCCGTGAGTATGGCGGTTACACATCGGCACTCCGAAACATTGCTATTACGACCATAACCTTAGTAAAGCTAACGCTGGTGAAATGCTAACCTGCCGACGCTGGTGAATGCTTACCTGGTGTGTGTTCAAAAAATTGACATTCTACTTTCAGTGGAGGAAATGGTTTTAGGGGAGGGTGTATCACCTTTGATGTTACTTTCCACTATGTTTGTATCATTCCAAAGGACCATTTACCATTTACAAGTTCAGTTGTTGCATTCACCTCACCTACAATATCCTCCCCTGGATGATGATGCAATACATATAAGGCTGGGACTTTAACTGATTAATTGTGATTAATTAATTACAGAAAATTAACGGGATTTAAAAAAAATAACGCATTTTAATCGCACTTAGTTTTTGCACCACAGAAGCTTCAGTTTCGGGCATACCAATCATAGCGATTCACCAACCAAGAAGAGACAACAAACGCAAAGGGAGAAGCAGACGATCAGAGAGCTTTGCTTGGCCCAGTGGATGCGAAAATTTAGAAGAAAAAAAACTCACTTGTTGATTCACTCGTACAACAAAATGAGTTTTACTTGAAAACAATGCTTCTCAGGTCAAATATTGATGTGCGATTAAAATGCGATTAATTGTGATTAATTAATCACAGAGCCTGTAATTACTTAGATTAAAAATTGTAATCGCATCTCAGCCCTAATATATATATATATATATATATATATATATATATATATATATATATATATATATATATATATATATATATATATACACACACACACACACAAACAAAAGCATAATACTTTTTGGTACCAGCAGGGGGGAAAACAGCGAAACTAAGAACGCTCTTCCTATATCGCCTCAACTTGCAAGCCCGGATACTATGCCCTGAAGGCCTGAACATGTGAACAATGTCTCCTCTCAGGTCCACATCAAAGTGTGTGTCTATAGGCCTATAGCGCCGACAAACAAAGCTGTCTTGTTAGCTCCTCGCACACTGGCCAGTCAGCAAACGTCTCTCTCACGCTAAACAAAGAGGTGGCTCAATGGCTAGATGACCCCCCCACACACACCTCTGACCTATGGCCCCGTTCAGGGGACATAATGACTTCCTCCAGTGTTTGAAGGAAGTGCTGCGTCTGCACATATGGGTTTTTCTTATTCGTTTTTTTTTTTTTTCCTACTGTAAGCTCAACGCCAAGAAACATGACGTCGTTGTCGGGTGAAAACCTTGTATGTCCAAAACCGTTCGTTTGGCATTTATCATTTTAAAAATTAGTTAAACTAGTGAAAACAGCCGATCTACAAGCACACAACGCCTCGCACCGCGAGTCGTTGGAACGGTTTTCACTACTTTTTCACTACTTTTGTGTGACAGCCTTGTATGATGAAGCAGGGCTTTACTTTGCGAAAGAACGTACACATTTGAAAGTTGGAGGTACGAGGTTTCCACCCGACAACGACGGTGATGGTTATTTCTGACAGAACGGCCCACCTGGCTCCCAGCGGAGCTACATGTGACTATTAGACTAATTTACTTGATTTCAAGGAGCTATGCCTATTGCTCTCTTAGCTGTCAATCGATTTATTTTTCTTTCATTATTGATTAAATTGATCGGTCTGATTAAGCGTCTCACAAGCAAATCTACAGTACAAATCCACAACGTGCCGTGACACAATAACCTGCCAAATTGTGAGCTTGTAGAAAAATGATTGTCGCCGATAATGATATTGTCGACTACAATGAGATTCAAATTGTAAATTGGCCCGTTTTTATATTGGAGTATGTATATACATACAGTGTATTATCATTTATACTATTTATAGTGACCTCAGGAGAGGACCTGGTGAGACCGGACAGGAGTCCGGACAGGAGTCAATCCACAGATCCTAGTCCATCCAAGCACTAGATTTCCTCTCCCAGTCTCGGCAGAGTATTTTCCGGAGTGGTCCTGTCTTTCCCTGAATGTGGGTATACTACTGGGATTTAAGTCAGGACTTGATCAACCCCGGCTGGGTCACCCGAGTGAGGGGTATGATGTTGCGAGACCCGAAACCCAGATGAGCTTGGGCTACATCATTGAGGATACGTCCCAGGTGCATCCATGCAATGTTTTTCGTTATAGTTATTCTATTTATAGTGACTCATAGGAATAGGAAGATCTACTGTATACCTAAACCTGACCCTAAGTCGGACTTCTGAGAGGTCGGATTTATGGGCAGTCCCCGAATTACTGACTAATTACTTGCAACAGAGTATGTCTACATTGCAGTATTGTTACTTTTACTTAAGTAAAACATTGACTTTTTCCGCCACTGTGTATACAGTATATTCCCCCCCCCCCCCCCCCCCCCTCCCAGAGACACGGACTGTGTAGACATTAGTGAGGGACCGATTACACGAGGACGAGTTTTAAAATGGGTGAACGGAAGAAGGTTTTATACCGTGAAACCATCAGTGTTCGTTCAACTCTCAAATGTAACTCACCAAAAGGATCCATTTGGATCCATTTGTACAATCTCAGAGCTAGGGCCTACAGACCCGCAAGCGTCCATTTGGTTCCATGTGTATGCTGTCAGAAGTTACAGACCCGCGAGGGTTCATTTGGTTCCATTTGTATACACTCTCAGAGTTAATTAAACACTGAGGTACTTGACAGTGATATCCGTCTCTTGGGTGATAACAATAGCTCGTTGCTTGGCCACATTCAAACAACTAAACAGATTAGTTTTTGATGGGAACATTGGGCTCAGTATAGATGCAGCTAATTGCTAACGAGGTCAGTGGAGGAAGCACGCAGGGAGACACCGACTCCCTGGACGCGTGCCAGCCTATCAGTGTCTGCAGTGGAGACACCTTTGAAACACATGGGAGTGCAGATCAGCATCAGGGCAACCTTTTACTGCTATCTTCACCATCTGCTATAATCATTATCCGCACATAATTATCACACGCATTGATTGCGGCTGAGTCAGTAAATAAGGCAGCGTGAGGCAATGGGAGGGTATAGGTTCGGAACGGTTTTCTTTGTCCAAACCAGTCCCCAAGACTTACTTACCGTTGTTTTAGGTTGAGATTGGCACATTTCCTGGGGCAATCTGCCCAGATCATGCATGTCACACATGTCGTCTTCTTCTTCTTCTTCTTCTTTATTTTTTTACTCTCAAAAAGCACCTGTAATATAGTGCATTTGAATCTACATTGCAGTGCACATCATGGGGTGATCACTTTTTATTATTGTTTATTTTATTTTTATTTTGTTGCTGAGTGAGGTCAGCACACAAAGTGACATGAGTGAGATGAAAAAAACCTGAGTGAAATGTGCCAATATCAACCAGAAACATCGGTATGTCATAGGCCAGGGGTCTTCAGCGTTTTCAGGCCAAGGACCCCTTAGTTGAGACAGAGATGAAGCAGGCACCCCCACAACTTTATCATAGATTCCATATAGTTTCATTGTTTGACAGCACAATCATCAGTGTATTTTGGATTCATGTCAATTTGTGTTTTCAGATATTTAAACACTTGAACCGTCAATACTAAATAAACTTGACCTTTCACTCTGTACTTAGTCTGCTCTTTTTCCCCTCTACACCAAAGCTCTTTACCGAAAATAGCCAATCTATGCCTTGCGCTGCGAGGCGTTGTGAGCTTGTCTGTCCATCCATCCATCCATCTTCAACCGCTTATCCGGAATCGGGTCGCAGGGGTAACAGTTCCAACTGAGACTTCCAGATTTCCTTATCCTGAGCAACTTACTCCACTCCCTCTGGGAGTATACCGAGGCGTTCCCAGGCCAGTTTGGAGATATAATCCTTCCATCTGGTCTTAGGTCTGCCACGGGGTCTCCTCCCAGTGGAACGTGCATCGAGGACCTTCCTAGGAAGGCGCTCGGGGGGCATCCGTACTAGATGCCGAACCACTTAAGCTGACTCCTTTCCAAGTGTAGATCTGCTATTTTTGGCTACTGTTCTCAGAATATGGACACTAGGTGGTTAATATAGAAAAAGGAGAACAAAACTTTCTATCACTCAAAGATTTGGACCTGTAGTAACTCTGAGGACCCCCTAGGGGTCCCGGACCCCCTGTTGAAGACCCATGTTGTAGGTCCTTGTTACATTGCAGACTTGCTACAAGGTTACAGCTTGAGCTTGCCTATTCACCCTGATTACACTTGTGAATAACCATGAAAAGTTTGTAGATTGTACACGCACACACACACTCACTCACTTAATTGTGTATGCCACTATCATAACCTTTAGCAAGCACCTGCGTGCTTGCAGTATACTGGTCCCTAATCCCTATGATGCCTCCCCCTGGCCAGCCTGGTGGAGGGGAAAGGAACTGTTGAGACAGTAGGGAGTCAGTAAGGCAGCAGGGAGTCAATAAGGGAGCATAAGCCAGTAGGGAGTCAGTGCATATATGCTCTATTCAAATTTCTCTATTTGCTGTGAGAAGACAACATAACAAAGCCTATTAGTCCTCATGTGTGTCCAGGGTTGTGAACCCCTGGTCTTCTTAAATGTGATCCTCGTCTTCTGAATTTGGTGTGAGATTGTACGTCCTTGTACTGAGTTCCTCAGTAACACCTGAGGAAAATGCGCCCATTCTGCCAATGACGTCTTTTGGCGTATGTTGTGTGTTTTCAGTTCTTCACGCTAGATGGCACTCTTCGCTAACCTATGAGTCGCCATTTGACTCCCAGTGTTAGAGGGAAGCATGAAATCACGTGATCGCAAGAAATCCAGCGTCGTTCACTCCCATCGAATTTCGAAAAACTGCCTTTCTAACAGCTTGTTGTTTCGTGTGGCTTTTTGGCGAAAACAAGCTCATTCAACTCCTAATAACGGAATTATTGAGAGGAACGGATCATTGTGACAGCACAGTTATTTTTCTGAGATTCTCCGAAACCTTACTATGTGTTTTAATTAATCGGTGCATTGATCATTGTGAAGAATAATATTCTATGATTTGAAGGTTAGTGAAAACGCTCGGGAATCGCTGGCGAGGGCAAAGTAGACGCTGTTTTCACTCTGGCAGTTAATGTGTTAATGTTGGATAATAGAGATCCACACGCACTTACAGGGGGCAAAAATGCATCATCCCCAGTCCCCACTCAAAGCTAACTGACACAGTACAATTGGATTTGGAGTTCTATCCCCTACCAACTTCACCCCAGAAAGTCAATAAACAACACTCTCCCTCGGCGAAGTCAATGAAAGAAGCTGGTATTTTACCAATATGTAATGTATTGTAAGTTGTACTGATGAATTGAGCACAGTGGACCACAGTGGAAACAAGCCCCTCATGGATTTTGCCACTGCCATCCTGTTAACAAACATGTTAATAAAATAGTCATTCAATCAATAAATCGATCAAACGATCAATTGATCACAACATGTCACACATAACAGCACACGCACATTGTAGGCTTGTAGATCGTCAAAAGAGCAAAAGCTGAAAGCAGCTGATAAAACGTAGTCGACGCGTTGCGTCGCACCTGCTTTCAGCTGTCTCCCATGCGGCGCCAGATGCTTCATTAAAACTGTATTTTTATGAGAAACCGGGCTTGCCTTCTCTCGCCGTTCATAGAGAGCAACATTGTGTTTTAGTTATTTATAAGGCCCTGTGTGGCAAGCTCCCATTGTATTTATCTCCATTTTTAGAACCAAAATCTACGGGATATCAAACACGCTCACAGACACACATTAGACTCATCACCCCACGGATGAACAGTGAACAAGGAACTACTGCTTTCATCTTCTATGCCCCAGACAGAGGGAACAAACTGCAGGACTCCCTGAATAGAGAGACGTTTAGGGTGCTACTTTGAGGATGCATTACATAAGGAATGCACCTGCCTCATGTATCTGCATTATGATTTTTTCTTTTGTTCATGTTGTTCATTATATTGCACTTGATTTAAGGGTATATAGTTGTTTGTATGTTGTGATCATGTTGTGCTCTGGGCGTCCTCGAAAAGGAGAATGTGCTCTTAATGGTCTTTCCTGAAAAGATAATAGTAAAAATACATTGACATATTCCCTATTGTACATGACGCAAGGCACGCACGTCCCACTAGTTGGAATGGAATCCACTGTAGAACAGCTGTCGCTGTACCGTGTACCGTGCCCGCTATTTCCCCATGTTCATCCTCACCGGTAGAAACATAAGCTGCTGGAATCCATACTGGAGCTTCTCAAATAATTGGCCTCTCCTCACCCAAGCCCTCATTGACATTGTCACCTCTTGCAGAGCAGGGACCATATGACATGGTCACTCTGACCCCCCCTCCAAACCCTCACCACCACCCTGGCAATTATAGATCGGATCATCATGTCGCCGCCGCAGTCGGAAATGTATTTCTGGGTAGATAACTCCAGCAGTGTGCCATTGGAGCACATTTCAGTGGACCTTTTTTTATAAACTTTTATTTCAATATATTAGCCTGTAATCTGTTTTAGACACACCACCGTATAGTGTAGACTTTAAGGCACGTACATAATGCTAACCTTTTGTACACACACACTATATAGTAGTCTTCAGGCTATCTAAATTACATTTTTGCCTTTACATAAGCCTGCATGGTCATCGAGGTTAGGGCAACTGCTAGGGTATGAATGCTATTAGCTAAGGTGTAGTCTTTTTTATATATAATTTTTTTTATGTAAGTATATATAGCTTATATATACATATGTAAGGGATAACATCTCGCTCAGCGGTGATTATCAAGTGATAGGAGCCCGACAGGTTGATATGCCACCGACGCGATAGCAGAGGTGGCATATCAACCGCGATAGTGGAAGGGCTCCTATCAATCGATAATCACCACTGAGCGAGATGTTATCCCGCTTATTACCCGGCTACTCAATAAAATGTATAATTTGACTCAAAACTAGAAACAAAACAAAGTATTTCCATGTTTACAGACTGCTGAAAGTGTTCTACAAGTGTTGTGCCCCCCCCCCCCCCCCCCAGCGCAACTTGTCGCCTTGGAAAACAAGGAAGTGCTGATCAAATAGAATCCATTTTCTGATACTGCGTTGTCTATTTCTTGCCTCAAATGTTTAAAAAAAAACATTCTTGAGAGCAATGTTTAGTTGTAAAGGACGCTGTGTATATGTTTACATGGCTCACATGTTGGAATCAGCACTAAATTCACACACAGTGCAGCCTGACTGCAGCAGGTGTTCTGAGCCTTTGATTAGGCAGCGGCCTGTTATAGAGCGGTCAATATTCTCCTATAATTCACCGCTGATTTCAGCGCTTGACCAATCAGAATCAAGCATTCAACCAAGCCGGGTAATAAATATATATATTATATCGAGTCTGAATTATATTTTCATATCTATGATATTCTTGGTCTCTGCCCTCCTAATAATCACTGAATATTAGGGGGGCAAAGCCTGTACTTCTCTTTACATCATAAAGTGCTGACCGTTTAGCCACTGGCCACGGATTGTTAAATTGACATTTACTTACTGTAAGTAAAAGTATCAATACTGCAATGTAGAAACACTAGTAGTAAAAGTCCTGTAATCAAAATGTACTTGGGTAAAAGTACAGAAGTATGAGAACCTCTGCAAGAGGAAATCCATCAAGAAAAACAACTATGCAGACTAATTTGTGAAAAATCTAATGTTCTCTAATGTAAGCTAGCAACAATAATTGGAGACATTTGGTCCTGTTTTCTTTTTTTCTTTTTTTAAATGTGGTTATAATCTCCTGCATAATGTCGTCAAAGACACTTTGATGCAAATCAGATGCAGATCAATTTTACCAACACAAACGATGAAAATGTAATTGCTTTCTACTTAGCATAAATCTGTCTTATGTCCCATTCATATTAATGAGATCTCATAAAAAACAAGAGAATGACAAAGTATTGCGCAGCAGGAAAAGTGAAATGTACCGCTATCTACACGGTGAATGGATTTGCATATCAAAGGAGCTTGGTGTCAGGGTGGATTCAGGCCAAACAAACAAACAAACAAACAAACAAACAAACAATCGGTGATAAAACCCTGCGTTGAACCCTGCCAGAAAACACAAAGACAGTCGCCAGGCTGCACTTCCTAAACTAAATAACAACAGGAGACAACAAGTGCACAAACAAATTGGCTCTGCAACCCTACTGCTCCATGAAATATTTACAGGGGGAGTGCTGTGTTCTGGAAAAACATACGCGAGCATTATAATGCTAACCAGCTGCAGCTCCCAGCTATAGGCTCACCAAACACTACTCTAAAAGCCAGAAGGCGCTTCTCGCACACAGGTTTAACCAGTGTAGGAAGGCACTCGGGGAGCATCTGTACTAGATGCCCGAACCTGAGCTGACTCCTTTCCAAGTGTAGGAACAGCGGTTCTACTCAAAAGTCTCTCTCGGGTGACTGTACTTCTCACCCTATCTCTAAGGGAGATACCAGCCATCTGTCTGATGAAACCCATTTCGGCCACTTGTACCCGCGACCTTATACTTTCGGTCATGATCCACACTTCACGACCATAGGTGAGAGTTGGAACGAAGATTGTTCGGTAGACAGAGAGCTTTGCCTTCTGACTCATGACCCATGCGATTTAGCGACTGCAAAACTGCTCCTGATGGTCCGATTCTCCGGCTGATCTACTTCTCCGTCTTCCCCTTTCTCTCAAATCGTGAACAAGACCCCTAGGTAAAGCCTGGGGAATGAGGCTTTACCCCAGGTGAAGTAGGCTAACCCTCTATACTTAGTAAAACAGACCTGAGTTGAGACTGTACTTTGTTTGCTCTTTCAGTTTTGGAATAGTAGATTAAGCATGTAACATCGGAGTAATGCGTGTCGGAACAACATTATGCATGGGAGTGTTTTAAAACTATCGCGATACTAAAGCCTGGAGTATCGTTACAGTATTGATAAACCATATAATGCAATATATTGCCATATCGATTATATTGCCCATCTCTAAGAACAACTTATTTAGAAGGTGTTTGTAAATTCTTTGTCGCTTTGTTTGTAGACCTGAATGCATGTTTCTCCACACTGGCATTGATGCAGAGAGAAACAGACCGCAGAGAATGGGAAACAGCAACAATCAGAACTACTATTATCTCCATTTTGGAGTAAAAAACAGGACAGCAATCCAATTTCCATGGACATCATGACAAGAACAATGCTGCCATTTCACACACAAGTATGAGACAAGCACGGGGGGGGGGGGGGGGGGCACAGATAGAAAACCCAATCATTTTCTTCCCAAAGACTAGAGATTTCCAAAAGTATTTATATTATTTATTTTAAGATTGGAACCAATATTTTCTGAAATCTCTATAAAAATAAAATAGGCTTTCAATCTGAAGAACCACTTCACATTTTGTGGACACACAGACACTGCTATATGCCCAATAGACTGTTTTCCTGAGTGCGGTCGTGTAGGTAATCATAACTTCGGTGTCGCCGCATCGCACCTACACGCCAGCGCCCAGAATTCTTCTTCTTCTTCTTTTTTTTTTACTTTGCTTCTCAAGTCTGAAAATCTTATTTCCAAGGGATGGGGCCGGAGCGGGACAGACGGGTACCCAGTCTGTGGTAACGGGAGGGACCAGAGCCTTCCCATCTAACATTTGAGTCATGTCTTGATTTGCCTACATAAACAGAAGCAAAGTGAAACAAATAAAAATAAAACGCTGAACGAGCGCCTCTGTCTGGATTCCAGGCTATAGGCTTATCGCGCCCGAAGGTCACAGTTTAGAATGAGAAACGGCACATCATGTCTCCGGCCGCCTGTCCGTGTACGTTTTTTTTTACGGTCTATGGGTTTGCCGCTCTGACGTCACGATCTGACATCACTGTGATGTCAGGGGGAACCGCACTAACAGAATCCCTTTCATGCCCATTTATGGAGAACCCTGATGTCATCAATATCTAACAGGACTTCATATGGGAATGCCCATATATGGAGGAAGACAGCCCAATGAGCCCATATCTGTGTGGCTGGTTCTACAGACAGGGATCTCTATATATGGGCATGAAAGGGATTGTATGTATGATGTCAGATGTCATAGACGTCATAGGACTTTCACATAACGAATAGCTGAGTAAGCATGTTTGGGGTCTCCCAGCATATCTCCATATACAGTACATGGATCTCCATATGGTTACCAGGGGTCTCCATGGGTAACTGGTCCGATAAACATCACTGGCCAGATGGCCAAGACATGGTGCGACCTTGCCCTGCTTGTTGCCCTTAGGTGTCTTACTATATATATATATATATATATATATATATATATATATATATATATATATATATATATATATATATATATATATAATCCCATCAGGAGAGAGAATGTCCTAAAAATCCTTAAATTGTCACCTTAGAAATGAGCAGATACCCTGTATACATTTACACTGTATGTCTGTTTGTTTGCTTACTGTTGGGGAAATTTGAGAACATTTGAGAAAACCCCCAGTTTGCGAAACCAACTATACCCTAAGCGACGATATAATACAATCTCAGGGCTGCTTGCTTTTTTGCGGGCAAAAGAATCCTCCACATTATTGATGGTTTTGCCCTCAAAAGGCAGCTCGCCAGAGCGCGCAGCGGCCTACTTATCTAATTCCAATTCACGGCGGGTAATGAGTGCATCCTTCATTTTGTCCCGGCCACATGGTGCTGGGGATGAGGGCCGACGGATGCCCTGATGCATGTTGCTTGTCACGCCGGGGCCGCTCGCTTGTGGTCGAACCGCCACTGCTTTCCTTATGACAAAAACATATTGGCAAACACTGTGTGCGTGTGTGTGTGCATGCGTGCGTGCGTGCGTGTGTGCATGCGTGCGTGCGTGTGTGCGTGTGTGCATGCGTGCGTGCGAGAGATAGATAGAAATAGAGATAGAGACAGAGAAACGAGAAAGAGAAAGAGAGAGAGAGAGAGAGAGAACGACGCGCACGCACGCACACACGCACTCACATGCACTCACACGCACACAGACAGACAGGATGTGTTGTATAGTTTTGTCTCCTGAGCCGCACACCGAATGAAAGTCCAATCATTGTCCCATTGGTATAGAAATTACACGTATAATTATAATTCAGATGATACAGTATGTATTGAGTGCTGTGATGGGTGAGGGTGTTTCAGATAGCTAGATGCATGCATGCAGGTTCGGCTGAGGGCCGGGTGTCGTGACGACAACCGCTTAACCACTTAGTTTCACTGTACTTTGTGCATTCTTTTTGATACAAATCTAAGTTTGTGCGGAAATATGCGATCATGCGCCCTTTTTGATTTTTATTATTATTATTATTTTTTACCCCTGTTTAATCTGCGACATGGATTGATGATGACTGACTGATTATGCGGAAAATTATGCAATCACAAAATCGGGGAGCATTTGCAAATCGGGGAGTAAACAGTCCACAGGCCACCCGAGACTACTTGACGTTTAACCCCAGCATCCCCAATCTGAGGGGAAACATTCGCCAAAAATAGCCGATCTAAAGCTTTGTGCTATTTTGTGCTATTTTTGGTGTAGACCGAAAAAGAACGCAGCAAGTACAGTGCAACTCAGGTCTTTTTTACAAAGTCATATATTGCTACAGCACCCCTGGACCTGCCTACGGCACCCTAGGGTGCCGCGGCACCCACTTTGAGAAACCCTGCCCTCCCTGAGTGAAGGAGACAGCTTGACAAGCTGACAGTGATGTATCGCCGGCCAAATAGCCTTGGCTTAATTGTCGCCACTAGAGACGGCTATTAGCCATGATCACATTAGCCTTTCAGTGCATTAGCCTTTGGTAGCAGAGGCAGACCAAAGCCGTTCTGTCAAAGCTACATAGGCCAGCAAGCAAACCGCTTAATGGAGCCCACTGCCATTTGCCGAAGAAATACATCACACTAACCTCTTTGGCTATGACAAGGAACATATACCTCGAGTCCGTGTTCTTCTCTTTAACCTGCCTGCGAGAGAACGGGGCTCTAAGGAAGGAAGCAATTTTCGGTCTGTCGAGTCAGCCGGGTCAAACCTCTCTTTGTTCTGGTGGGCTGTGAGGACCAGTGGGACAATGCAACATTGACGCCACCTCGCCACACTCGCGACACCCTCTCGACAGCCCGTTCTCACTCCCAACTCGTCGGATTTTGTCAGCTCTGTCAGCAGCCCTAAATGTCAACATTTGCCCCCGCGGCGATAAAATGTTGATAAAAGGATGCCTAAACCTAACCCAAGCCCTATAAGCTTAAAGGATTAGTTCATACAAAAGATGACTTATTAACCCATCAGCTATTTTTTAAAAATTGTGAAAATGTGTGCAAATCTTTGAATATATATTATTTTAAAGCGAGCATTTTTCACTAAAATCTTTGCTTCTGGGGGGTCCCCTGGAGCAACATATGTTGAGATGGGGGTCCGCAGCAAAAATACATATAATTCTAGGGGTCCTTGACATTAAAAACTTTGAGCACCACATATAAAGAAACATACGTTTTTTCTGAAAACCATTATGGTCCTAAGCCAACATTTCGCTGCCTGGGTTTAGTTGACTAAATAAACATTTAGAATGGAGACATTAATATTTTAGTGGTCTAAAAATTCAGGTGTAATGCATTTTATTAGCTCTGCAAAAAAGCAAACATCATGTCTGACTGGAATACAAAGTGTGTCACGATCTTTCAAAAGTATCATATCTACAAGCTCAAATAGTGTGTCACTTTGTGCTGCGCCAAGAGCTTGTAGATCTGCTATTTCTTTCTTTTTTAATCTAAAAAAATCGGTGAAAGAAATGCAAATGCCCTCTTTCCATGCCATAACTGAAGGCAGCATTCAAGAGCCTTGTCCAAACTCTCCAGAACTTAAATGCGGCATCTTATGTTGAAAGAATTGCCCTCTGACTCTGTGTAGAAATCCATGCCATACGCCACACCGCGTTTAGAAATTTCAGCCCCTGCCTCTCTAACGTTCTCTGCAGGTGCCTACGAGCAAGCACACGTGCGCTGCTCGGCACAGCTAGAGTGGATGTGACAAATCATGCATCGGGGAGTCTTGTCCGCGTCGAGCCCATCTGGAGGTACAAAGCTATGATTAGCTGCTTCACGCGCACGCCGCGTACACGCGTCTGTCTTGCTATACCCGTGAGGACATTTTTGGGGAGGTGGTTTTATCAATGCCATTATTTAACTCCATTTGCAAGAAATAGCTGATCTACAAGCTCACAAGGCGTTGCGCTGCGTGACACCAACTCTAACCGATGAACTTACATCTAAACTTAATAATCTTAACCCTAATGCCAACCTGATTTTCTTTTTTAATGTAAGTGTAGAGCTCCCTCTCTCTCTCTGTCTCTCTATCTCTCTCTAAAAAGATTAAAAATAAAACCCTATTTTAAGCATGAAACAACCATTTCTCGTGTGAGGTCGAGGACAGCTGTTTATTTCTCAAATTGCACTATATTTGTAGAGGCATTCTTTCTCCTCACAAGTAGCCGATAGTAAATGCAAGCACACACAAACACACACACACACATGCACGCCCGCACGCACGCTCACGTGCGTGCTCATGCATTAGTCATTAATGCCATGTAATCCCTAGCACCCAGCTGCGGAGACAACATACTTCCTCTCTCTGTCTCTATCTCCAGTCAGTGAATGATCAATGACAGACATGGAGGTGAACACACCGCAGCACAATGCATAGCAATGAGGCTGACAGACAGACCGCAGTGAGACATGGGATGACAGACGCGGTGCCACCGCCACGGGACCACGAGGCCCATGGCGGAGTCACTATTTCACCTCCCGCTTGTTTGCAGACCCGTCGTGCCATTAAACTCATTGTGTTTTACATTTTACTCTATGTTGACTTTATTGCCTTTGTAACAGTGTTGTTTTTGACAGCACATTTTGATTTATTTTCAGTCATAGTCCATCCATCCATCCATCTTCAACCGCTTATCCGGAATCGGGTCGCGGGGGTAACAGTTCCAACTGAGACTTCCAGATTTCCTTATTCTGAGCAACTTCCTCCACTCCCTCTGGGAGTATACCGAGGCGTTCCCAGGCCAGTTTGGAGATATAATCCTTCCATCTGGTCTTAGGTCTGCCACGGGGTCTCCTCCCAGTGGGACGTGCATCGAGGACCTTCCTAGGAAGGCGCTCGGGGGACATCCGTACTAGATGCCCGAACCACCTAAGCTGACTCCTTTCCAAGTGAGGGAGCAGCGGTTCTACTCCAAGTCTCTCTCGGGTGATTGAACTTCTAACCCTATCTCTAAGGGAGATACCAGCCACCCTTCTGAGAAAACTCATTTCGGCCGCTTGTACCCGAGACCTCATACTTTCGGTCATGACCCACACTTCATGACCATAGGTGAGAGTGGGAACGAAGATTGCTCGGAAGACAGAGAGCTTTGCCTTACGGCTCAACACTTTTTTCTTCACCACAGTGCGATTTAGCGACTGCAAAACCGCTCCTGCTGCTCCGATTCTCCGGCTGATCTCCTTCTCCGTCTTCCCCTTTCTCTCACTTGTGAACAAGACCCCGAGATACTTAAACTCCTTCACCTGGGGTAAAGTCTCATTCCCTACTTGGACTGAACTATCCATCGGTTCCCTGCTGAGAACCATGGCCTCAGATTTAGAGATGCTGATCCTCATTCCGGCCGCTGTACACTCGGCTGCGAACCGATCCAGTGAGAGTTGAAGGTCTTGGACCGATGGTTAACCTGACTGCGCCAGATAATGGCAGCAGTGCGTATGCCTGGCTGCATACCGCTCCGCTTACCATCATCTGGGATCGGTCGGGCAGACCCGATGTAAGGGGCAGGCCATTTTTTCAAATTCTTTAGCAGGTGATTGGATGGGGCCGTCTCTCTATCACAGTCTGGGAGTGCCAACTCCAACCATTCATCCACCTCCTGGGTTTCCACGTGGTCTGCAATCAGACACTATTGGTTCAGAGCCGCTCAGAGCCCGATCTCAGAGCCCGATCTACAAGCTCACAACGTGTCGCGCTGCGACGCGTTGTCAGCTTGTAGATCTGCTATTTTCAGCCGTGCAACACCTGAGAGCAACCAAACATAAAATGACTGTCTTCTCCACTAGTCCCTCCCTAACATTTAGTCTAGTTTTTATTTTATTGACGAAATTGTCAATACATTTAGCCTTAGTTTTAGTCATCATAGTTTAGTTTTTATTTCGTTTATATTTAGTTTTCGTCAGTGAAAAAATCATAGTCGACAAATATTTTTTCGTCATAGTTTTAGTCGACGAAATCAACATTGCTTTGTAAACATTGTCATACACAGTGGTGTAAAGTAAGTAAGTACGTACACTTACTTGAGCACTTACAGATGTGCCATTTCAACTTCATTGGCAAGACATTAGATTTTCAGGGGATTTGCAGGACATTTAGATCAGCTATTTTTGCTAGTTTCTGCAAAGGTAAGCTCTGTTTTCCATAAAACATTTGAAAAGCAAAACAGGGAAAAAAAACAGTTGAAAAATGCATTTGCAGGACATTTTCAGGAAAAGAGCAGTACGGAATAGTTGAAACGGCACATCTGTAGGCTACTACAATTTTTAGTATTTACAATTTTCGATAGTTTTACTTCTACTCCATTACATTTCAGAGGCAAATAATATTACACTTTTGCTCCGCTATGATTATGTGAAAACTTAGTGGAGTTTTGATTTTATCTATGAAATACTATAGATAAATTATTCTTTTTGTAGCTCATATGATAGGAGTGTGCGCCTACGTTTGTAGTTATTCATTAATGTATTTATTCAGGTGATTTTTGGGGGGTATTTACACAACGGTGTAACAGTGAGCAGCAATGCAGACAGCTGAATAGTTACAAGTTGTTGATCATTCAGCACATGTTTTATTTTGAAATTGTACTGGAAATAGAAGTAACCGTAAATAGCCTGGCCAGTTGAAACAATTGGGGGGAAAAAAGAACAGGCACACTGAAACATGCTTGGTCTGCCAGTGCTCTTAACCGCCTGGGGGGGGGGGGGGGGGGGGGATGGTCGTCGTGGGGGGAGCCGGGCAACAGGGAATGCTAGATTGCAGGAGCAACGTCTCTCTCTGGCTCTATTAATCAGGCGCCAGTGTACGCTGTGTAGCCGCGTGTGAATCCACGGAGATGATTGGTGGGGGTATACTTCACGTCGGGGAAGTTCCTATCTTCTCGGCCATATTCCGCTTCTCCGTGTCGAAAGACCGCCTCAAATTATCAACCATCCTTACACTGTGATAGTGTGATTGGCAGGGTGCACCTGCTTGATCAATCACACGCGATTCCCGGTCTCGAATTTACATTCCATCAGTGGTGGAAAAAAGTACTCACATTTCTTACTTAAAGGGGGCGTGACACGGCCAAAACAGCTAATTATGGCTATCAAATTAGCAATTTTTTTTAATGATGTCATGTACCCCCATGTTAAATTATCCAATCAAATTAGTTTATTGTATAACTGTAATGAAAGTAGTACTTTCTGTACAGTAACGGCAATACATTAATTTGATTGGGCTAATATGGGGGGAGGGGCGGAGACTCGCGGAGTCGAGTATCCATATCATTATCTTTTGAAACTGCTCCAACAAAAGCTGTCCGAGGTGTGTTTCCGACTTTCTAAACCAACTTTAAAACTATCAGTTTCATTTAGGGGTAAAAATTATACAGCATTCGCTATAAAATCAGTGGTTAGACCGGTAAAAAAATACATGTCTTCTTCAAAAAAGGTGTCAGAGATTCGTTACGAGGGTCAACACGGTTCTCCCCGTCGATGAGACGGTTTTGTCGGCCATACCCTGCTGTCCCTTGCCCTAAACCTGACTGGAGCACCAGACCGACCGGAGCAAGCCATGTCCTGCTGTCTCACTGGAGCACAGCGGCCGGACTGAGGTCCGTGGCTCATACACTCTGTGTGTGTAGCCTGTGTGTGCGTGCGTTCGTTCGTGCGCGTGTGTGTGGGTGTGTGTGTGTGTGTGTACACACACAATAGCTCTCCAAAATAGCCTTGCGGTGCGGCGCTGCTACACGCTAACAACAACTCATCACGATGTGCGCGACACGGCACGACGGACGAAGTATACATTCACTGCTAACTGATACGGCCCCGCCTCCTTTTCAGACTGTTTGAAGAAACACCACGTGACCTACTGTATCATAATGTAAAATTTCGGCCGGTGTCGCCACTCCTTTAAGTAAAAGTATCAATACTGCAATGTAGAGATACTCTGTTACAAGTAAACGTCCAGAATTCAAAATGTACAAAAGTATTGTAAGTAAATGTAAGTACAAAAGTATTGGTATCAAAAAGTACTTAAATTACCAAAGGTAAAGGTGCTCATTATGCAGTAAGTCCCATTTGAAAGGTTCAAATGCATACAAATCTTTTGAAAATAGCAGATCTACAAGCTCACAATGCGTTGCAAGCTTGTAGATTAGCTATTTTCAAATGGCCAAAATGTATAGGGATGAAGTGGTTAATGTATGTTCAGGATCTTCAAAGTAACTAGTAGTTACTAGTAACCAAAAACTAGTTTTCAAATGTCAAGAAAAAGTATATGTAGAAGTAAAAGTATAGGAAATTGGAATGTACAAGTACAAATAACTCAAAAGTGTCCTTAAAGGTCCTACACCATGCATTTAAAAATAATTTATATAACACTGTTTGTGTCCCAAAAAACGTTTTTGAAAAGGTTTGAGGCTAAATTACCACTCCTGAATACAGAGCCCCTGTTATTTCTGCCTGGCTTTCAGAGCATTTTCAGCTGCAGTACCACCTTGTCCTGAGTGGGAGGACTGCGCTATTGAGCCAGTTTTGGCCCCACACTCCTCCCCACCTCCTGCTCAGCAGGCCTGCCCACCCCTCCCCAACCCTCTCCCAGCTCCTCCTGCCTCCTTCTCAGGCCTGCCCACCCCTCCCCAACCCTCTCCCAGCTCCTCCTGCCTCCTTCTCAGGCCTTGTGACATCACAAATCTGACATTTCACAATCAGGACCGTTCTGAGACATGCTAACATAGATCTGCCCATAAACTGAGAAAGACACAATGGTCAGAAATAGGACTTTGTGAGGATAGAAGTTGCTTGTGGGACACCAAGAAAATACATAAAAATTGGAAAAATGAAAATTCATGGTGTAGTCCCTTTAAGTACTGTACTATGGTAAGTAAAATAATGTACTTAGTTCCATGCATTCCATTGATAAATGAGGGCCCCAGTGAAGAAAGCAGTTGATCCCAGTGGTTGATCCCAGTGGAGCGCTGGTTCCGCTTGAATGACTCCAGGTAATACCGGTGAGCGATTGCTTGTCTATCACATGTGAAGGTGCTGCCATACTGTAGCTTCAAGCACATGAACTGCACGGACGGGGCCCGTCGGGAGCTCAACAACACATTGCAGAAACCTTGCATCTCCATGTTTAAAATGTTTTTTTTAATTATTATTATTATTATTTTTCATAAATCAAAATCAATGCACTACTTCGTCAAACACAAATGTCTCACAAAAGTAGGGAAAATTGCAGATCTGCAAGCTCGGAACACGTTGCAATGTGAAACGTTGCGGATCGCCCCTCACTTTCCAAAATTGAAAGTGAAGGTGGTAAAGTGTCTGTGAGTTTTTATACCGTAAATATGTTAACCTATGAAAAGTATTAACAAGAACTTATGAATGAATAATAACTACATTCGATCAATGTTCTTCTACTTCTTCTTAATATTATTATTTCCTGAAAACTAACCGTTTTGGACGTACAAGGTTTCCAGCAACGGAAGGAAAAACCGCAAAGCCCTTTCTCCGGGATGCAGGCATGCTTCCACAACCCCCATACGTGACATGCATCAGCAGGCTTCTGACTTCATAAGCTTCTGAAATCAAGTGCAGTTTAGTTTGTGCACGCTTGGCTACACTGGTGTCGATTGCACAGTGTAGAACCAAATCAAAAGGGATGTGTTTGGAAGCCGCAGCAGTGTGGTAAATATCTCCATTCTAAAACCATACCAGCCAGGTTGTTAAAGGACAACTTCACCCATTTTCAACATGTCTTCTTTATAAAAAATATATATATAAAAAAGTCTGTCTTTGTCTCAAGTGGAGGGCTGTGGACAGTATAGAATCCCAGTGACATCATCGGTGGGGAAGCCAAGCTCATAGAAACAGGCTTTCTATTCCTGGAAAATGTGCATGTTGTAATAATGGAAGCCATTGTGTTCGCATTAATACAAATCCAAATAAAGCATGTTTGAAAAAAAAAGATGACTCAATTGAGTATATGACTCAAATGATGGCAAAAAAAAAAGATCTCATTGAATTCAGGGCTTCGTGAGGTGTGTATATTGATAAAAGATATGCAATATTTTGGGTTGAACTACTCCTTTAACAGGAGTCCCCTTGTATCTCCAGCTCTCTAGTAAACAGAACATTGTATTCAAGATCAGGATACAGAATAAACAAATGCATCTGGGGAAGTGATGACTCAAAGAAATGAGCAGACAGAATTGGAACTGGAACACTGCACAATGTATCTTCTGTTCAGGGGCATCACAAGGTGGGGAAAAGTGGGACTGATTTAATAGGGCCCAAGGTGGAGGGGCCTTGATTATTTTATACTTTAGCTATTGAAGAATAGCAGATAGGCTATACAAGCTCACAGCGTGGCACCAAGTGCCGCGCTACGAGCTTGTAGATCTGCTATTTTTGAAAAGTCGTTTTGCTTCTGGGGGGTCCCTGGAACTAAATATTTTGAGATGTGAAGGATTTGAAATATTCTCCCCTATGAAGAACGTTCATGGGGGGCCCACAGTGAATCCTTGTACCCAGGGCCCAGAATTTGGTGTGACACCCCTGCTTCTGTTTATTAAAGAGCGGGGGAGATGGGTAGAACCCCGTTACTGAACGTGAACAAACACTCTATGATCCCAAATATCACTAATCCTACCTTTAACTAGTTTTGAGCCCCCTCAAGGACCGCTGGGGGTCCCTGGACCCCACTCTGAGAACCACTGCGCTGCGGTACACGCAATGCAATATGAGGTAAGGCAGTGGTTCTCAACCTTTTCAGGCTGCAACCCCCCATAATAATCATATTTGAACTGGGGACCCCCCCCCCAACATAATCATATGTGAACTGGGAACAAAGCACTTGGAATTGTAAGAGGTGAAAGACATTAGGTTTTACTCAGTTCCCACAGATACATATTATTGTGAAAACAGTGTTGCGAGGCGTTTTGAGCTTGTAGATCTGCTAGTTTCGCAACCTTTGCCTCTTTCTTATATTATTGGAAAATTTTGCCAATCTTCTAACAGATTTTATAGTATAGTTTGATGACTATTTTTGATGCAATAATGGTCCTTTTCTTTAGCCCCATGGTCACTGCATTTTCCCCTCTTTTTTATGTATTAAAAATGTCACTTGAATTGTCACTTTACTGTCATCTGGGGACTCCTCTGGGGGTCCCGACCCACACGTTGAGAACCCCTGAGGTAAGGCACTCAGTGATTGCCCCTGAGGTAAGGCACCCAGTGATTGCTCCTGAATGATAGTGTCCTTTCAGACTTGATGAGTCGTTGTGCTTTTTAATGACGAGGACCGCCCCGGCTATAATTACATTTACAATTAAACAGTCCTCACAGCTGTCAGGAAGCGCCTGTGAACAGTTCCCCCTAATCAGTAGGAAGTTCACTAATCAGACGCAACCCAATTACTAATCACTCAGGGGAAGCTTTGCACAACTTATTTGCTTTGGTATCAGCAAAACTGTTCAAAAAGGTTGCTAACACGGACCGCGCACGCAAGACACAACCACAAGGAATGAGAAATGAGAAAGTCGAGTCTGATAATGGCTTTAGCTTCTCTGTGCGATTGAAAAATACTTTTCGGATATAGCTGGATTCATTTGCAGTTGAGTCAGGCTCTTTCATCAGGATGAATTTATTTAAATGATGTTGCAGTCAGTTTAACGCTGTTGCTCTGCTCCTGTACGTGATGCTAGAGATTATCTGAGATCACCAACCCCCCAGAAGCAGAGCACAAGATACAGAGCTATTGCATGAACATAACATCAAACATGTTCTGCCGGGTTTACTATGAAACCCAGCAGATCCTGTCCGTATACGTCAATGGGTAACACCTCAATGTCTATAGCTGACCTGTTGTGACATCACATTGTTGACACAATGACCTGGCAATCATATATGGAGATCCCTGATGTCATCAATATCAAGCCCATATTTGGCAATGCCCATATGGATGCTCCATATGGCCAAGACGGAATTCATTTGCAAATCAAGACTGCTGACTATCATCACCTGGATATCCATCCATATATGAAGATCACGACACTGACCTTATCAAACCTTGGATATCCATAGACCGGCAGCAGGTTGGAGTCAAGGCATTTCAATGGAAGAGTGAACGTGAACACAGCTTCTGAACCATTCTTTAGCCCCATGGTCACTGAACTAAATATTGGACAAGATTTTCATACTAAAATGTCTTCTTTTTTTCGCGGGATCTATCAGCAGTAAACATTGGACGTTCTCAAGATTTGCTGTCAGGTTACCGACGCCCACTTAGGAGACCATTTGCAGTATTTGCGTACCATATCTTGGGTTGGCGTAGAATCTTTGATACATGCTGAATGGAAGTTGTCTTCCATTTAGTGTGTAACATTAGCTTGTTGGAGAATGAGAATGAAGGGAGATAAAGTGTGCCGAGCGCGGACAACCTCCTGACTGCTGCGCGTCCCTGAACTATTTCATGTGGCTATAAATGGTTCGAATCCCTACATACAGCATAATAGGCTACATCCTTGCCACGTGAAGCCTAGTCTCACTATTCTGGGCATGTCGTAGTAGGCCATAAGATTTGCCGGAAATAGCCGATCTACAAGCCCACAACGCCAATGTGCTGCAATGCGTTTCCACCCGACTGCGACCATAATATCGTCATGCAGGGCCACCGGAACGAACCGTCGGGGAACGCGAGTGGTTTTGGGAGCTCTATATCCAGCTGAAGGAGACCTCCTCTAACTAGAGTCCTTGGGCAATAACAGTGTGACGTTTAACCATAAAACATAACATAAATAGCCATATGCAGCTAAGGCAAAGCTATATAAAACCGAAAGGAGGTGAGGGACAGTGGAAAGGACTGAGTCAGCATGCATTGCTCACACAAACTCCACAACAACAAAGAGACAAACAGCAGGTCCATATGACTCGTCCCCATGATGTGTTGAGTTGAATATGTCTTTTTTTTTTTTTATGTTTCAAAAGACCCCCAGGAGGAGAAGAATCTTTGCTAGTTTTTCCAAAGACTTTCAATGCACAGCACAAGCTTGTGTGTCTGCTAGTTTTGAATAGCCAACGTATGACATAGGTCAGTGGGTTTTGGCTTCAGCACCCTGTTTTCCTGATTTCTGGATCAAAGTATCCCTTTTACCCATCTACAACATGTCGCTTCGAAAACTACAGCTAGCATATTTTGCTACTTTTGAATTTGAATCCTGAAAAGCATACATTTGGACATAATGGTATCCACCCGATGCTATCAATGAATGATAACCCACCTATTGAAGAAAATGTTGAAGAATATAACATTACAAATAAGAAAAGGAGCGAATGACTCAAAATTAGAGCATCCTAACCACATTTACTTTAAACTGTGTCCATGTTTATCTACTTTCCACATTCTCTCACGTACCTGTAGTACCTCTGCGTACCCCTAGGGATTTGAGAGCCACTGACATGATGCTGTATTAACTAAGTTACCTGGGTACCCCCTGGAACCCCTTCAAGGACCCCTGGGGGTGGGGGGGTTGTTCCCTGGAACCCAACTTTCAGGGAAAAAAAAGGTTTTGGGCAGCCCTGCTGTAGAACAGTGGTTCTCAACCTGTGGGTTGGGTATTTTAGGGGGTCCCCAGATGATTAACTTAATGTGCAACATTGTTTTCTCACTCAACAGTAAACAAACCAAAGTAAAGTTTAAGTGTGTAGAGGCTATATGCACATTTCTAAAGCCTCAATTTAAGGACCTTTTAATACCTCTAAAATGACAAATTAAACATCGGCCAAATTGTCAGAAATCGCCTCACGTTGCGAGGCAGATCGGCTATTTTCATAATAGAACCGTGTTATACAAAATGTAATTCCTCAACTCTTAGTGCTCGTCAGGGTGGGGGTGTCCCCAGTTAAAAATATGATTATTTTCGGGGTCACAGCCTGAAAAGGTTGAGAACCACTGCAGTAGAAGACTGTGGATGGATGTGCTATAGAAATGAACACCATTTGCAACTTTAATGAGACACATGCTGATGCCACACAGTGCTTGCAGCTCCGCTGGGAAGCATTTCAACAGCATTGTTTGTTTCAGGCGTCCCCTGTAGTCTAAGAGACCCGGACTTGAATTACAACTGTACTTTGGCAACTCATTTCGGAGAGAGGGCCACATTGGGCGGAAAGGTGACCCGATGAGGGACACGCTCGCACACGCGCTCACACTTACGCAGCTGTCACTTGGCTTTGCTTTCCAATTGGTTGTTTCCAGTCACTCCCACACAAGAATCGCTGGCAGTTTTTGGGGGGTTATTTATTCTTGGCAATGAGTTATGGCCTTGCGAAGGCCGGCGCATGACACCGTAGAGCAACGACGCATAAATCCATCTTTAAGGTCAGTAGTGTTGTTAAATATTAATGAAAAAAAGAAAACATGCCTTCTGATACTCGTATATGGCGTGAGAGAATATTCAGTGAGTGAGGAGCAGTACTGTGGGCAAAATAATACATAAATACAAATAAATCACTGCTCCCAGCAGTCAGAGAGGAAAATAGCCAGACTGGTTGGAGCAGGCACGTGCACACATAGACATCACAGGGGGCTTGAGCCCCTGTCCTTTTATCAGTCTGTAAAAATTGCCCTCTCCAGACCATGAAGGTAATTCTTTCTACGGTGAAAGAAATGCAAACGCCGCTCTTTCCATGTGAGAATTGCCTTGTCCAAACTCTCCTGAACTTGAATGCAGCATCTTATGTTGAAAGAATGCCCCTCCCTGTGTAGCAATCCATGCCGTTACGCCACATCTCCAGTATTGACTTGATTATATTCAGTTTTGTGTGGTATCAAGCACTGAAAATAGCAGACCTCCAAGCTCTGCGACACATTGATAAGTACGAATTATAACATTTTGTGCTTTAACTACGCGTGAGCTTGGAGGTCTGCTATTTTCGATATTTTCACCAAAAGGCCCATTTAGACATTTTTGCCCCTGCCTCTCTAACATTCTTTGCATGTCCCTGGGTTGGAGCAGCTGATAGCAATAGTAACTGAAACAACAACTGGTTACAACTACAGCTATATTTTCTACTTTCTACTTTTTTATGTAAATATATTTTTTTTACTATTTTTTTACTAAGAAAAAATAAAAATACTTTTAACAGCCGATCTACATCAACACTTTGTGAGTTTGTAGATCAGCAAGGTGAACTATTAAAAAATGTGTTTCAAAATAGTAAAACAAAAAAAGGCAAAGAGTTTTAGGGATAAGGCACGGACGAAAATAGGGCCCTTGGTTTTGATTTCGTTGACTAAAAACTATCATTCACGGGGCGAGAATGTGTTGCTCTATCTGTTACCTCATCCAAGAGTCCTAAGCGCCACGTGTCGACTGTCAAGTTATCAACGGCTTCAGAGTCTTTTCTTTTTTTTGGCAAAAGGCTCTGTGATCGATGTCCACAAGCGTTTCCACTCCCGCGCGTTCGATATCTTTTCACGCCGCCGTGCTTTTTTGGGATGATGCAGAGTTGTGTAAGTTGATTACAGATCAACAGAGCTAAGTTGACGGCCGTTAAAAGCCATTGGCAGCTGACAGCGACGCCATTGGATTCCTGCCCAGCGTAATCGTAGCTTCAAGTGTGCACTGGCGTGCTATTGACGTGCTAAACCACCTTGACAGCATCCCAGGCCTACAGGGGTGTTGCACCTCTGGGCCCCTGGGTACAAGGATTCACTGCGGGGCCCCCCATGAATGTTCTTCATAGGGGCAGGGGGTTTAACCCATTTAGACTGGGAACGCATTATTACGCATTATTTCGTGCTTTAACTACTGAAAAATAGCAGATACACAAGCTCACAGCATGGCACCGAGTGCTTATTTTCATGTGAAGGACCCCCAAAATTACATGTATACTTGGCCACAGACCCCCATCTCAAAATATTTTGTTCCAGGGACCCCCAGAAGCAAAATTTGAGTTACAAATGTTCGCTTAAAAATACATATATTAAAAGATTTGCATCCATTTCACGACTTGCAGAATAACTAAATGATAGAATAATTAAGGACCCTCCACCTTGTACCCTAGTAACCCAGTCCCACTTTCCCCCCCTTGTGACGCCCCTGCGTGATGCAATGGGAGCAGTGGTGGACAGTAAGTACATTTACTCAAAGTACTGTATTGAAAGACGGGGTGCAATGATTTGTTTTCCCCCCTAAAACATGATTATCATATATTATGATTATACGAGGAGGAATATTTTTTTATTATTATTATTTCTTTCAAAAAGTGTTAAAAGTGTTTTTTTATGTGGCCACACCCATCTGTTCATTAAGTATACCTGGTTTTTAACTTAGCACCACCCACCTGAAGTTAGCCACACCCACAGCTGTTGTCGTACGGTAATAAGGGCAGGGGATGATTTCAGCGTGTCACTAAATTTCGATTGGGCCTTTTATCAGATTTTTTTGTGTTTGCTTCTGGGGGGTCCCTGGAACTAAATATTTTGAGATGGGAAGCAAAAAAAACCTTAGAAGAATTTGAAATATTCAAATGTTCACGATTTTTCAAAAATAGCAGATCTACAGGCTCGCAGCGTGGCACTCGGTAGCCACGCTGTGAGCTTGTAATATTTCTGCTATTTTTCAATGGTTAAAACACAAAATAATGCGTAATAATGTGTTCCCAGTCTAAATGGGTTAAACCCCCTCCCCCTATGAAGAACGTTCATGGGGGGCCCGCAGTGAATCCTTGTACCCAGGGCCCAGAATGTGGTGCGACACCCCTTGTGAGGAGTGGGCTATTATTGGCTATTATATCCCAGCTCACCATGGCACACATACGTGCACGGTGAAGCGCATGTGAACGTGATGCGTTGGTGCATCGTTTTGCTGCTTGCATTATATATCCTGATTTGTGGTATCGGATTCCGTTGATCTTCCTGAAATGACTCCAAATCGATAGGAGCCAGAGTACCGGCGCTCGTCTCCACGTCCACGCGGAGTCCATTATCGTGGCCGTCTGTCGCAAAACCTC
>NC_137824.1:43814761-43817261 GCF_963921795.1 Nannobrachium achirus
CTGTCTCACATATAGCCTGTCTCACATATACCCTGTCTCACATATACCCTGTCTCACATATACCCTGTCTCACATATCTCCAACCTGTCTCACATATACCCTGTCTCACATTCCTCCACCCTGTCTCACATATACCCTGTCTCACATTCCTCCACCCTGTCTCAAATATACCCTGTCTCACCTACCTCCACCCTGTATCACCTACCTCCACCCTGTCTCACATATACCCTGTCTCACATACCTCCATCCTGTCTCACATATACCCTGTCTCACATACCTCCATCCTGTCTCACATATACCCTGTCTCACCTACCTCCACCCTGTCTCAAATATACCTTGTCTCACCTACCTCCACCCGGTATCACCTACCTCCACCCTGTCTCACATATACCCTGTCTCACCTACCTCCACCCTGTATCACATATACCCTGTCTCACCTACCTCCACCCTGTATCACATATACCCTGTCTCACATACCTCCACCCTGTCTCACTTACCTCCACTCTGTCTCACATAATCATACATCATGTCTAGTATAGTGCCCTGGGTTACCCTACAGTCAAACAAACTACTGTGTATGCGGTTAAAATATATAATAATATGTTTATGTTCGGTTCTCTTCTATTTTTTTCAATTCCATGGTCTAGACTGACATCCATTCTTGTCTGCATATGGTCCACAGTTTCTCAGTCGTTGAAATATTAATAGTGACAGAGTGACGGATAAATAACTAATAGTGTAATGAATATACAATCCGCTGCTCTGTACTTGTCAGAGGATGGACATGTAGTTAGTCTAGCCCAGTGGGTCTCAACCTTTTCAGGCTGCGACCCCCAAAATAATCATATTTGAACTGTGGACCCCTCCCACCCTGACAAGAACTTGGGACGTAGGAATTGAGGATTTCAATTCTGATTGACTCTGTTCCACGGATAGATATTGTGAAAATAGTAAGCTAACAAACGCCTCACGTTGACAATTTGGACAATTGTTTTGGGCTTGTTTTCATGGACCTGGGTTGCTTAATTCTCTCACAAAAATGGCAACACTGGCAGTAAAGCACAGGGATTGTTTTTCTTTTTGCAGGTCTTTCAGTCCGAGTGTATCAAAAAAGCACCTTTGTTAAGGTGGACACAACCTCCAGTTGGTCCGACCTAGCCTGACTGCAAGCGTCAGACTCTATCACACACTTCGTTTTGGGAAGAGAGTCTGAGATTTCGGGCAGACATTCCACTTCTGGGGGGGCGGGCAGGGGGTGGTTTAAAAAAAATGTTAAGTTGACTTGCTCTTAATTGCTCCCTCTGAACTTCAAAGGGCTTGTGAGCTGCTGTAATTGATTGAGCCATACAAGTGTCAATAGCTCGTTAGTCACTGAAAGCATCAAAGACGACAATCTGTTTGATGTCTGTAATAAGAGTGGAGGCCCTCCACATTCCCCCATTGGGGGAATGTGTTTGAATACACACAGACTCGCCTGATTGGCTGAATGGTTCTGTACCAATCTGTACTTGTAACAGACTGTTTTCTGCAACAGGGGATTGATAACTCTACTCATTTACTGCCAACATTGTTTTTCGACTTTAATTGATCCCTGCCACGTTTTCTGAGAGTTTTTTCACTAACCTTTGAAATATCATGGAATATTCTGCGTCACTCCGATCTGATTGCGAGAGCCCTCAAAAGATGTGCACAAAAACAAGTGTGTCCATTCCTAAAAAAAACAAAGGGAAAAGGTTTTTGTTCTGGTTACGTCATCGGCCTGTCAGGTGACCTTCCGTGTACCCCGGAAATAATTGATGACCCATAAGCTATTTGCGAACAGCGCCATCCAGAGTCAAAATATGGATAGGTCATCAAAGTCATCTGTGGCGGCCTGAACCATTGGCAATAAGTGGTCAAAGTCGTCACATAGATGAACAGTAAATTAGTTAGTAAGTAAGAAATGTGAACACTTCCATCGCTGCTTTGAAGTTGCTGTTTTGGACATACAGGGTTTCCTCACCCCGACAGCAGGGCCCAGATGGAAAGGCGGGTCTTCAGCAGATTGGAAACCGCAGCCGGCTGTGGAACGTCTCCGCGGTGTTGTGCTTTCAGACCTGTTATCATCCCCCCGGCAACACTATCCATCCACCATCGTTAAAGTCTTGCGTATAGCCAGACTGTTGCCTCCCACAGTTTAGGGGGTAGGCTTCGAGTTTTTTTTTTTTTTTAAAGAGGCCTGTTTCGAATTTCAGCCACCTGTAAATTAATCTCCCAAGACAGATTCAGAGCTCCGCAAATTCAAAGGAAAAAACAGTAGAGGGCGCTGTTTTTCATTTTTGCTTTTGTGCAGATCGGTTCACAGATTGTCTGTAAATGGTAAATGGTGCATTTACATAGAGCCTTTATCCAAGGTGCTTTACCATGATTGTGTATTACATTCATCCATTCACACACACATTCACACACCGATGGCGGAGGAAACCATGCAGGACACCAACCTGCTCACCGGAAGCAACTA
>NC_137824.1:43822261-43837261 GCF_963921795.1 Nannobrachium achirus
GTGTTTTGGAAATTGTAAATCCGTATTTCAGGCCAGGTAGGGAGAGAGAGAGAAAGCAGGGACTAGGCATGCACAATAAATCGTTATCGTATCGTTATCAAGGTATGAACATGGGCAATATCAGTATTGTAAAAGGCAACGATGTCGATATTGTGCCTTAATTTTGCTACAATTAAAATATCAAATAACAAGTGTGTAAACCCAATAGCTCTTAAAATCAAGAGTGATATTGACTTGTTATAAGCTGTTTTTTTGAGCGGTGGTAAACCGCTCCTAAGAGTGGCTGTGCGTGTCTGTAGCCTTTTTCTTCAGCGTTTTGCCATAGTAAAATGTGTGTACGTAGCATCATGTTTGTCTAGTGATGTCATATGTCGTATGTCTGTAGCCTTTTTCCTCAGCGTTTTGCCATAGCAAAACGTGTGTGTGTAGCATACCCTGTACATCCTAGACTCAAATCCTAGTCTGAAGATGTTATGCAAGCACGACCACCGCTCACTTCACATTGGGTGTGATTTTTTAAATAATGCTTAGTTTTCACTTTAGAACACTTAAAAGATTGAAATGTGTATGGTAATATCGTATATCGTATCTTTATCGAAATATTTGGCATAAATACAGAGATATGACATTTTGTCCATATTGTGCAGCCCTAGCAGGGACCCAGTGGCGACAGCTGCGAAAATCGGGAAAACATTTTGACAACCTTTCCTTATTTTGACACTGGATGGCGATGTACGCTAGCTTATGGGTCACCAATTATTTCCGGGGTAGGCTACCCCGGAAGGTCAGCTGACACTTTGATGACATAACAGGAACAAAACAGCTTTTCCCTTTTTTTAGGGAATAATGAATGTGTATGGGAGAGGGGCTGGGTGCAAGTTCGACACGGAGGCTGCCATCTTTGGAATAGATCATCCCGATTGGACGGAGATTATTTTACAACTCCAAGACACCTGTGCGCATCTTTTAAAGAGGTGGTGCCATAGTTTTGTACTTTTTCTGTTTTGTATGTGTCTCTGGAGTTAACATAATTCTATTAGACCACAGGGTGTAGTTATAATGTGCAGATACACTTCCCTGTGTATTTTTGGACTAAAAATGGACTAAAAACATTTCTTTTTAGCAAAGCTTTTTCTTAATTATTCTAGTTGTTATTTGTCTTTGCCCTGATTTTAGTCCCATGTAATTTTACTGGTTGCCTTTATGTGCTGTTTTCTCTATGCATTATTTTTTTTTATTTTTTTTTGCCTTTGTAGCACTTTGAGATTCGTAAGAATGTAAAGCGCATTATAAATAAAATGTATTATTATTATTATTATTACTTACTGAAAGCTGAAAGATTGCATGGGCCTCAAAAGGCCCAGTTGAAAAACACAGATTAAATGTCATCATAAAATCATCCCCTCCCCTTTTACCATACATCCAACACTGTGGTATAGCTTCAGCTGGGCCACCAGCCACCTGACAACCAGGCATACTTAATCAACTAGTGGGTGTAGCCACATAAAAACCCAATTTTAATACTTTATGTACACAAAAAAATCTTCCTACTCGTATAATCATAATACCTGATCATCATGTTTTAGAGGGGGGAAAATCATGGCATTGCATCTTTAAGAATACTCTATGATTCTTGCAAAGGTTAGTGAACAACTCTCAGTTCGGCTACAAAAAGTTGAAGCCTGCCCTATCCTTGTCCTTGGGGTATGAGGGGGGGAGGGCGTCATCCAATTCCTTATGGAAGTCACATGTTTTCATGCCTCTAGCAAGCCTTTTGGCTTAAAACTTGCTTTGAGCAAAGAGACATTTATGGTCTGTAGAAACCAATGGCGTACGTGGCTCTGTCCATTTATTTTTTACAGTCATGGTCTACACCAGTGGTTTTCTATTGGGCATTTGAGCCACAGACCACCATCGGAGAGCTCTCAATATTGGCCTTTTTTGCGTATCCAAACATCATCTCACATTTCACTATCATTCATTATTAGGCCTATTTCAACCAGAATAAATTCAGATTATAAAATTAGGCTGATAGAATTCTGTGTAATGACACGTTCTATGAAGTAGCGTACATTTTAATATTATATATTTTAATTAATATCATCTCAATCTCGACTCTCATCTACTCACCACGGGAATTAATAATGAGCACCAATCGCTTCTCCATGAATTACCTCTCGTAATTATTCATGCTTTTTGTCCTCATATGTAGAAGCTACAGGCTAATAAATCCATCTTTGAAAGTCCGGTGAAACTTCCAAATAAAATCCATCATTTGGGATTTTGGGGTTTATTTTCAGACAAGGACCACAGTCACCATGTCTTTTTTTTTTTCTTGAGCGAGGGTCTTTTCATTCCTTTCGACCAGCAGTGTCCACGTTATCTCCACCCGCAACTTGATAGCATTGTTTATTATGTGTGCAAAATATGGCAGAACTAAATGGTGAATGAATAGGCCTACCAAATCCGACCCAAACATGCAACTTCATGTCTTTAACAAATATTGAAAGACGGGACTCCTGGATCAGTCTGGACAGCTAGAGGACATGCAGCCCAATAGCCTACAAAGCTACGTGTCCGTGTAGGCATATACTATATTTGTATAAAAAAGTATAAAAAGCACGTGCATTTTAAAATGCACGTGCAATAATGTGTCTCACTTGACTGGAAAAATAGCGCCACCTACTGCGTATTTAATTTACTATCTCCCAAGAATCGCATTTTATCAGTGGATGGAAAACAGGCAAAATCGCATTTTCTTTTTTTGTTCGAATTTGTGATGATTCGCTTCCTATTTTCGAAAAAGCTTTATGGAAACGCATTGTGTCACAGTCACGGACTTTGCCTGTCTTGTATTTCTATGTGTTATGTTTATGTTCTAGTTTTTCATGGTTCTATGTTGTCTTCCCCAGCTGTATTTCATGTGTAATCAGTCCTCGTGTGTATATGAGTCATGTTCCCCGGTCAGTCCTTGTCGAGTCATTGTTTAGTGTCACATCATGTTATGTGTCAAGTTTGTGATTGTGACATTTTCTCTGTTAATTGTAATACATCAGCCAATGTTGGGTTTTCAACTCTGCCTGCCTTGTTGTCCTGCATTTGGGTTCTCACCACACCACCAGATCGTGACACTCAAAACGTAGAATGAATCGTTTGATAAGAGTATTGATGTTGGTACCATGGGGGAGAGGTAACAGGCACATGTTGATCAAAATAATAACTATTCTACATTATCTAGTCGTATGTAGCCTTAAGTAACAATAATTTAACTCTTGAGAGCGCAAAATGAAACCAGGTGGACCTGTAAGGATCTATTTGTTTTCATTTCACCCTCTCAAGCGTTAAAGATCTATAATGGTAAATGGTGCATTTATATAGCACTTTTTATACATATATTTTTTACATAGACCAAAGAAAGAGGAAGAATTGAACGTCTCAACCCCTACAGTTGGTCTCTGTCGGGTGAAAAACACTCACATCATGACCAAAACTGTTTCCAGGATCCAAATTCGTCAAAAGGAGCAGATATACAAAATGACATTATACAATGTTTCTTCATCTTCAACTCAATCGTAGGCTCTCTCTCTCTCGTTCTCTCTCTCTCTCTCTCTCTCTCTCTCTCTCTCTCTCTCTCTCTCTCTCTCTCTCTCTCTCTGCAGTGTTTGGTGACGTGGGTCTTTATTTAGCATCAGTGTGTGCGCTTGGGCGTGCGTGCGTGCGTGCATGTGTGCGTGCGTGTGTGTGTGCGTGTGCGTGTGCGTGTGTGTGTGTGTGTGTGTGTGGGTTCTCCGCGTTGCCATGGTCACCGGCAGGCTTCCTGCTGGAGGAGCACGGAGTCCACACTGTTAACACTGTGTTAGCCTCCTCACCTCCACACACCTCCACACACACACACACACACACACACACACACACACACACACACACACACACACACACACACACACACACACACACACACACACACACACATAACATAGCAACTCCAGGGGATGATATATGCCAGAAACGTGTGTGTGTGTGTGTGTGTGTGTGTGTGTGTGTGTGTGTGTGTGTGTGTGTGTGTGTGTGTGTGTGTGTGTGTGTGTGTGTGTGTGTGTGTGTGTGTGTGTGTGTGTGTGTGTGTGATATGGCTTCCAGGAACACATGTCGAACACCACTTTCTTTTCTTTTATTCTTTTTTTATTCTTTTCTTTTCTCTTTTTCTTTTCTTTTCTTTTCTTTTCTTTTCTTTTCTTTTCTGTTCACATATAGGCTATAGCAACCTCGGAACCCAATAGTAAGCTAATAAGACAAATATACCTAGTTGCCCTCCATAATGTAAAATATTAAAAACACCTTAAATATTGTATTTGTTTTAAAAATAGTACTTCTTTAACTTAGGGACCTCTCCCGTCGCAAGTTGATGTTGTCATATGCCATGCATGGTCCACTCCTATGGAATGTATGGAACGTGTGACTGAGTCTGAGTCTGTGTGCATGTGTGTGTGTGTGTGTGTGTGTGTGTGTGTGTGTGTGTGTGTGTGTGTGTGTGTGTGTGTGTGTGTGTGTGTGTGTGCGTGCGTGCGTGCGTGCGTGCGTGCGTGCGTGCGTGCGTGCGTGCGTGCGTGCGTGCGTGCGTGCGTGCGTGCGTGCGTGCGTGCGTGCGTGCGTGCGTGCGTGCGTGCGTGTGTGTGTGTGTGTGCGTGCGTGCGTGCGTGCGTGCGTGTGTGTGTTGCACATATAGCTCATGCACACACACCCATCTGGTGGGCTGACAAAGAACCTACAGGCAAGATATATACTATACTACAGTATGTATATTGTACATAGGCCTATGCATATTTTGGCCGATAACTAGAGAACGGAACATGCCAGGAACTTTTTTTTTTTTAAGTAAAGGAGTAGATCTTTCGCTTGAGCTATTGTGTGACGTGGTAAGAACAACATATTATTTGGGTCTCAAAAGAAAGGTGAAAATGTTGAAAAATGCCTGCCAGAGGCTAAACACAGCTTGAAAAAAATCTGGCAGCAGGCCTAAATGAGTTAAAAAAAAAAAAAGAGGGGGAAAAGTACAAATGTAAACTGTCACTGAGTTATGGGGATACTTGCAAATAAAATGTTATGAGAACCACTGTCCTGGTGGACTCCTAATATGCCCTAGTGTCGTAGTAAATCATTGTCCTATATATTCTGAAGACAGCTGGGGACTTGACATTCAGTAATTGGGTCTTGTGATCAAAATAAGAACATCATAATGGTGTGTAAAACAGAAAATCAAAAATTTTCCAAGGACAAGACCGATCGAGTCTTGCCACGGACACATTTGCCTGTGTACGGACATTGTAATGGCCCCCATGGCCATGGCCATTTTTTTTGGATTGTTTGTTTCTTCTGTTTCATATGAAACATCTACTGTAAACAGATATCAGTGGTTCTCAACCTGTGGGGCGGGGGGGGGGGGGGGGGGGGGGGGGGGCATATTATTAACTTAATGTGCAACATTGTTTTCTCACTCAACAGTAAACACATAAAGTTTTATGTGTATAGAGGGTATATGCAAATTTCTAAAGTGACTTTTTAATACTTCTCAAATGACAAGTTAAACATTGGCCAAATTGTCAAATATTAGAGGCAGAAATTGTGAAAAAGCCGATCGGCTATTTTCACAATAGAACCGTGATATACAAAATGTAATGCCTCAACTCTTAGTGTTCGTCAGGGTGGGGGGGTCCCCAGTTCAAATGTGATTACTTTGGGGGTCGCAGCCTGAAAAGGTTGAGAACCACTGAACTAGATTGAGTAAATCTAGACCACTGTATGTTGATAGCAGAGACAGTCCCTCTGTCTCTCCATTGTCGTGCCCTTGACAAACATGCTTGACCGAACTTCACTGAGGTTGTCAGCGCCCATCGCCGAGTTGGCAGTGCCCGGGGACTGAACCCAGAAACTTGCAGTCCAGAGGAAAATGCTGTAAACCAGCTATAGGGTCCATTTTGACAGCAAGTTTTGACTTAGTTTTTAGTCATAGTCTTTTGAATAATAAGGATGCAGAGGCAGGACATATCGTACATCTCACTGGTGGAACTTTGTTCCAAATACAGTACATCAGTGATTTTCAACCAGTGGCCTGGGGATCATCAGTGGCCCTTGAGGGGGTTCTAGGTGGTCCCCATCTAAATGGATAGTTGGGAACCAAACTGGATACACTCTCAAGAGTTGAACTATTGTTTAACATTTCTGCATTACGTAATTTACAAGAAGTCTGCACAATTATAGAATATAGAAGAACTGTTATTTTGATTTTGATCAACGTTTGTTGTTGTCTCTCCTATGGCACCAACATCATACAGCATGTGCACACAAACGTATCCAGTGACAACAACATATTCCCACGTTTTGGGTCCGAGACGGGCGGCTAAAACTCATCAAATGGTGGTCCGTGTCTCAAATACCTAATAAATAATGGATATATAATGGATATATATATAATGAATATATATATATATATATATATATATATATATATATATATATTCTCGGGTAAAATATTAATATGCGATTAAAATGTGATTAATTGCGATTAATTAATTACAAAGCCTGTAATTAATTAGATTATTTTTAATCGCATCCCAGCCCTAATATATATATATATATATATATATATATATATACACACAGAAAATATCACCCTTCCCCCCATACAAAACCCAACAACATACCTACTATGAAACCCCCAAATTACATCCCTTAACCAACTAACCTCCCCAAATCCCACAATAAACCAACCAACCATCATCATACAGCATGTGCACACAATCGTATCCAGTGAGAACAACATATTCCCACGTTTTGGGTCCGAGACGGGCGGCTAAATCTCATCAAATGGTGGTCCGTGGCTCAAATACCGAATAAATAATGGACCATATATATATATATATATATATATATATATATATATATATATATATATATATATATATATATATATATTCTCTGGTAAAATATAAATATGCGATTAAAATGCGATTAATTGCGATGAATTAATTACAAAGCCTGTAATTAATTAGATTATTTTTTTAATCGCATCCCAGCCCTAATATATATATATATATATATATATATATACACAGAAAATATCACCCTTCCCCCCATACAAAACCCAACAACATACCTATATGAAACCCCCAAATTACATCCCTTAACCAACTAACCTCCCCAAACCCCACAATAAACCAACCAACCACCAACCAACTCTACAACATTTTCCTCAACCCCTGCGGAACCCTCCTGGAACCATTAAAAGCAGCTGTTGTTGCCCCGGGGACTCTTTTAGTCCTGCACCCAGGGAGTAGGAGCATGAGTAGGAGAGAGGAAAGAACAGGTAAATGTTTAGGAAACATATCGCCATGACATTTATATTCTCACTTTACCATTGTCATAACCTGTTTTATGTCAATTCACTGACTCGGTAAAGTGACACAAAATAAAACCATAGCATAACAGTTATTCTAAACTCTGCTGTTTGTCTTTCACATGTGGCTTCTCCCCCTCCCCCGACGTCTAGAACACACCTACATGCCAAACAGACTTTCAATAAAGACATTATAACCAATACTTAATTATGATGTGCAATATCATACCATTTTTACTGGGTGTCCTGCATGTATTTGTATTTAAGTATTTTGGGGGGAAAAATAAATAATAATATAAGGAAAAAAGTAATTAACAGCTGCTCGTATTAACTCAGTTAGCGCCGGGCGACTTTACGAGCGACTAGTTCACTATGGCGTTTGGTGCCGAGCGACTCGGAGCGACTTTTATATAAAAGCATTGTTTAAGCTTTTAATATGTGTTTATAGACGGAGCGAAATGGTTAGCTTACCTCAGCTAATGTCCACACGTAAACCGTGAAAAAAAAGGATACGATTATGACGTCACCTTTAAACCAGGGCTTCCTGTTGACAACAGGCCTCTGCTAGCGTTAGCCTCAATGCAACCATCCGACCCTCACGTAGCTTCACTAGGTCGGATTTTGATTCTGAAACTTTCTGTGTGGCATCTATATACGTCCCGATGCCCATACCAATGGTGGTTTGAGACGATCAAGCACGAATTGAACAGTATTGAGCTGAAATGGTGACCGGCGGCCCGTCCATGTTAAGTCAATGAGGACCAAGTCAGCGTCTCATCCTGTTATGTGGATTTAAACAGGCTTAACATGGGACCATGTCAGTGTATGGTGTATGGTGGTCTCTAGTGGTCATCTGGTGGTATGGTATGTTGAACGTGCATTCGTTAAGGTGGTCTGGTTAAGGTGGTCTGGGGGGATACAAAATAGCTATTTCCTGGCGTTATAAGCGCACATTCATATTCATATTTTGGAAATCTGGCCCTGTATGAGTTAAGGCAGTTCTTAAAGGACAACTTTAGTTTTTTACAACAAGGGTTCATATTTTAGATTGTAATTAAAGAATATAAAAGATGAGTGTTAAAATGATTTCATTCACTTCTTTCTTTTGTTTTAGAGATTCTTATTTCAGTGGTTGGGGGCATGCGTACAAGTGACTAAATGTCATTTTACACAGAATAAGCCCTTTCCCAAGATACAATGCAACCTTCCATGTAGCCGCAAATGTCAACACTATTTTTTTTATAATCGGATGAATCTAGGGTTGCAATACATCCCATAGGCAGCCAATGGATCAAAACGTTTTTTTTTTTTTTTTTTTTTTGCTTTCTGATTGTATTAAACAACGTCAAACTCACCAATATTGCAACTCTATGGAAAGCTTGCAATATCCTCTTACTATCTGCAAAGTGTTTGTTTCATAAAAATCCACCGTAGAATTGTTATGATTTATTTTCTATCAAGAAATTCAGTTCAGGTGATTATTTTTTTAAGTGCTGGAGTTTGGAAGCGCTCGTGGGAAGTCACTCAGCGGTCCTGTGTACCACCTGGTTCTAAATGTCACAGCTGCAGGAGGCAGCGGGACATGGCATTATAGAAGACGAGCGCTTCCGAAGTTCAAGACTTAGAAAAAAAACATGTCTTCTCGGATTTATACGGTATATAACTCTATAATTCTATGTGGATTTTTATGAAACAAACACTTTGCAGATATAGTAAGAGGATATTGCAAGCTTTCCATACAGCCGCAATATTGGTGAGTTTGACGTTGTTTAATACAATCAGAAAGCAAAAAAAAAGAAAACATTTTGATCCATTGGATCCCTATGGGAGGTATTGCAACCCTAGATTCATCCCATTATAAAAAAAAATCTAGTGTTGCAATTTGCGGCTACCTTTCATGGTTGGATGTGACTTATGGGGGCTAGAAGTGTTACTGTAAATAGCAATAAAGTAACTGCTGGCTTATTGTGTCTAAAAATACATATTTAGCCACTTGTACGTATGCCCCCATGCGTACATGCCCCACATTTTAGCACGGTAAACGTGATAAAACAATAGAACGAAGCAAATGAAAACCTTTTAACTCTCACTTTTTCTTTTCTCTAATTACAATCTAAAATATGAAGCCTTGTTGTAACCAGAACCAAGGACTGGCGTTTTCGATTAATCATTGTTAAAATGGAGATTGAACTTCACAATGTGTTTGTATAGGAGGGTGCGTGTCTCATAAAAATTTACATCAAATATCTAAATACTGAATCAAGTAACTTAAAAACTGTCCCGGGTGTTAACTCATTTAATGCCAGCCTATCACCACTAGAGGGCGCCCAGTGACCAGAGAATAATGGAGATATGCTCGTAATGCATGCCCAAGCCCTGGAGCCATGACTTGCCAGAACACTTCCCTTTGAGCATGTACAGGAAGAGGATGAAGTTAGCTTGAAGTTAGCTATTGGCTACCAAGCATTTTAGATTTAGATTTTCGTCAACTTAGCCATGATTAAACCTTGCACACCTAATGCATGGGAGAAGAAACAGAGAAAATGAGCTCTAAAGATCCTGGATTGCATTGGAGTGGATGGTAAATATCAGCAAATATCGGCAAATATCGTCCTCTGTAAGCAGAGGACAAAAAAAAAAAAAATTTAATTTCTTTTTTTTATTTTATTTTTTTATTAAAAAGCCGAACTAGTTCGGGATCGGCACTGTGGGATGCGATAATAAAGCCGAACTAGTTCGGGATTGGCACTCAATTTAACAAAAGCCTGATTAGATGATAGAACTATCAAAAGTGTGTTTGAAAATGATCCCTATCCTTTCTCATGATCATTGCAAATGAATTATTTAAAAATCATACAATGTAAATTCCTCGATTCTTTCCTTTCTTTCTTTAGATTCTGCCTCTCACAGTTGAAGTTTACGGACATTGCAGACCTCTCCATTATTTGTAAGTGGAAAAACACATTTTCCCCACTGTACACACAGTATACCAGCCATTTTATTAGGAGCGCCTGTCCAAAACCCATGCACTGTATGGCAATTTATAATCATCAATTGACATGGCGAGCAACTCATGCATGCCGACATGAACTGTAAAGTCTAAACTCTCGCATATATTGCCTTCTAAAGTTTGTGTATGTGAATGACGGTTGCTTATCTCCTGATTAGGGAGTCTTACTGGTGAATAATGTTTATGCATTCATGAGTGTTATGCGTCGCCCGTTCGATTGCAGCCCAGAATAGTGCAAGTAGCACAGCTCCTAAACCTCTGCCATCGATGGGGGTGAGGGAGGCTGGGGGGGGCGGTGGATTGACTTCTGGATAATAGTGTCAAAAATATTTCCACACTTCCACACTTTTCTAAATAATGAACCTGGCTCCACGGTTGTCGATGTAGTGCAGAACCTTGTATGTCCATATTTAAACTTTGTTTGGGTATGCCTGCTACTGTGGTTCCCCTGACATATCACTGTGACATCACAGTGATGACAGATACTCAGAGCAAGGATAACGCCTGACACTCCCCTGACATATCACTGCGACATCACAGGTGACATCAAGTGATGTCAAATACTCAGAACAGGGATCTCCATATATGGGCATAAACAGGTGACATCACAGTGCCTCTGGGCAACTGGTTATCCCCCTTGGGATAATAAAGGTATCTATCTATCTATTTACAGTGAGTGGTGTGGCTGGTTCAGACAGGGATCTGCATGTATGAGCATAAAAGGGATTGTATGTTGTTATATCATGGGAACCACTCTAAAATAATCCCTTTTATGCCCATATGGAGATCATCATATAAGCCAATATTAAGCCTATATCTAACAGGACTTCATATGGGAATGCCCATATATGGAGGAAGACAGCCCATATCTGTGTGTGGCTGGTTCAGACAGGGATCTCCATAAACGGATGGATGTATGATGTCAGATGTGATAGACGTCATAGGATTTTCACATAACGAATAACTGAGTAAGCATTTTTGGGTCTCACTGCATATCTACATAATATACAGTACATGGATCTCCATGGGTATTGGGTACTCTACACAGGGGTACCAGGTGTCTCCATATATGGGTAACTGGTCCGATATACATCACTGGCCAGACGACCAAGACATGGCGCGACCTCGCCCTTTAGGTCGCTTGTCGGCCTGAGGCATCTTACTAGTTATTATTATTTATGAATTTAACGTCCTACTTCCTTGTGCGACAGTGCCACGCAAAAGTAGCCAAAACCAGCCGAGCTACAAGCTCACGCTGCACCGTGAGAGCTTGTAGATCTGCTATTTTCATTATTTTGAAAGTGAAAGTGGTTAAGTGTTTCTGTGGGTGTTATGAACATCGAACTAATTAACAAGAGCTCCTGACTAAATAATTACTTAATATCCAGTTGTAAAAGTACAGTACAGTACTTTGGTACATCATGTACTAAGTTAATTTACACCACTGCCTTTTTGGACATAGGCCTACAAGGTTTCCACCTGACACCGGCTATTATTGGGAAGCAATCAAACTCACACAAACTAAACAAGAGAGTCAAGCCTCATTTAAATTCTTGTAGTACGACAGAATTTAAATTGCAGCAGAAATTAATTTACAGCCAACCGTGCGTCGGGAAGTTTAAATTAAGCTCCAAGACTCTCGCTCCATGGCTGATAAATATCACGGGAGATAAGATCTCCGGTTATTATAATAATCCAAGTTGAAGTCAATTGTCGGAAAAGGAAAGAGTAAAAAGATTGGAAACAAAACCACGGAGAGGCCTTACTCCTCTCCTAACTTATTGCAGTGGCACCTTTTCAGGCCACGACCCCACAAAATAATTGTGGGAGTTGAGACATTAAAGCCATACTATGTAACTTTTCCAATAAAACTAATCTTAAAATTGTCCTAACTATTAAATCGCTAAAGTTTTAGAACCCCAACTCCATTAATTTCAGCCCCTAAAGCCTTCTGTAAATATGTTTTCTATGATCCTGGCCGAGGACCGGATTTCCCGGCAAAATTACGTCATCTGCATCATCCATATAGGTTGTATATACGTTGGCCAATCACAGCGCCGATCATACACTACCGGCCAATCACAGCACGTCTTGCCGTCTCTTCAGGAAGTAGCTTCCGTCAGCAACAGTGTTTACACTGGTGAAGGAATCTCCCCCAATCCTGGTCTAAAAATGACGGGAGACGGCTATACGGATTCGTATCGGCGAGAAGGAGGTGGTCGTGGTGGTCGTGGTGGTCGTGCGGTCACGTGGCCCCGTTCTGGTGGTCCGCGGCGACTCCGGGCGAAAAACGGACGAAAAAAGCAATACTGCTACTGACCAGTAGTTGAGCAACTTCCATAGTATAGCTTTAAATTTGTCATAAAAGTTTGTCTTGCCAGTCGTTCTTTGCTTGTAGATCTGCTATTTTCACACCTTTTGAGTACTACTTACATTATTATCTGATAATTTGGCAAATGTTTGACAGATGCCTAGAACCAGTGTTGCATTGCGATATTATTATGACTTCACGCTCACGTTCCTTAGCACCTTCTCTACAGGAGCTAACAGGTTCAGACGATGGTGTATTGACATGCATACAGGATTGTCCCTTTGTTAAATCACTCTGTTCTTGTGACACTAAATCGTTTGTAAACGTTGTCGAGGTGTGAACTTGGGGGTGGTCTTGCATCGGTGCAGGTGCTTGCGGTTGAGAGGCGTGACACTTAGCAGAAAAGATACGGGACAGCGTGTGACACGTTGTCCCGTGTGACACACATGGATTTATCTCCATACATGGAGTCCCAGGCATGCCCGGAAACGTTCTTTACAGTGAATGCTTTTTGTCTCAATTCTCCATCATTTCAGGCAGAAACCTTGTACTGTATCTCCACATTTCACCCCCAATGTTAGTCGTTTATGCCAATGAATTCCTTTCCACACACATACTGTATTTGTGTTGTCACTGCTGTTGCATCCTACTGATTCACCTGCCAGTGAGGAGCCCCCGCCGGCTGCCGAGAGGACGTACAGCCTTCATCCTACTTAGTTAGGAAAAGTTAGTTGCTATTCAGTATTCAGAATCATGAAAACCCCTTATAGTTTGACCCCTCACAAAATTGTATTTTTCCTGTATAGTAAAGTCAATGGGACGTGAACTTTTTCTGGCTCCCACAAAGTTTCCCAAGGCAGTTGGGTTGGAACAAATTCTGAGGTGATGGTAGACATTTTTATGAACACATTTGTGACGAAAACTATTGGGTAAGCATTTATTTCCCAGATTGGTCAAGAATGCAGGTAACTTTCCCTAACTCCTCCCACCCAACACTCCCTGCTGACATTCTCTGGAGTGAGTGTGGTATATTGGAAATTGGAAATACTCAAGAACAAATACCTCAAAAAATGTTACTTAAGTATAGTACTTTTTAGGTTTAGGTTTTTTAGAATCCTTTTCTTTACTGCTTATATTGTTTTTTTGATACTCATATGCAATTGCTATATTGTTGATGATGTTCTGACATGTTATCTTGTTTATTATAGTGATGTATTAGCTGCTTATTGTAAGTCGCTTTGTATTAAAAGCGTCTGCTAAATGCCTAAACTGTAAACTGTACTTGAGTAAATGCACTTAGTTACTTTACACCACTTTACTAGAGTGTCACACCAAAGTAGTGCAATTAGACGATCACAGCGTGTGGCAGAGCGACAGTAATACTAAATCAACGCGAGGAATGGTCGTTGGACATACAAGGTTTCCATGTCATTCATCTTACAGATAATGATGTGTGATGCAACCAGGACAAAACCTCAGCTCAGGTTCATGCAGGCTCCAGTGTAGCAATGGGGCCGTAATGGAGTTACATTAAGGTGGCTTTCACATCTGACGCTCTGCGGTGAATAAACAACTAGCTATTTTCAGAGCGCACGATCCGAGGCCAACCAAACATACAATTATGTGTCTTTTTAGTTCTACTGGATCTCTCTCTACTAGTCTCTCCTTAACATTTTAGTCTAGTTTTTATTTGTTGACAAAATTGTCAATATATTTAGTCTTGTTGGAGCGGTGAAAGCGCTCCCAATGGACAGGTATGTCTGTGGCTGGCTGGCTATGTGGCTGGCTGGCTGGCTGGCTGGGTATGTCTGTAGCCTGGCAATACCTTGAGTGGCCACACAAGTTAAAGGAGGGGCGCTGTTGTGCAGGCACAAACACACACACACACACACACACACACACACACACACACACACACACACACACACACACACACACACTCACACACACACAGATTCACCGCTCCACTTCGAACCGAGGTTTGATTTTTTAGTCATCATAGCTTAGTTTTTATTTTGTTTTTGTCTGTGAAAAGAGGGAGTCGACATACATTTTTCTCCATAGTTTTAGTCGATGAAATCAACCCTAGTTTTTAATAGTCTGATAATTGTTGTCAGATGGGGGTAGGGGTTATGTGGGTAAACTGTGTAGTTTGGGCCATTCATCGATCAAATAAACCATGTTTAGATTATTGAGGCAAGTGATGCACTTTTCCTTCTTCATATAGTGCCGGCAGTTGCAGAGATTTTAATTCATCGCTGTTACGAGTGTGAGTATGCAGTGTGT
>NC_137824.1:43842261-43899761 GCF_963921795.1 Nannobrachium achirus
GTTTTGAGGTATTTGTACTTTACTTGAGTAGTTCCAATTTCCAATACTTGTACTTCTACTCCACTATATCTCGGATATTGTACTTTTACTCTAGTTACTAGTTACTTTGCAGATATTAAATTATAATATTATAAAACATACATTAACCACTTTAGCCCTATTTTATACGTAGGCTACTTGAAAATAACCGATCTGCAAGCTCACAACGCGTCGCGATGCGACCTGTTGTGAGCTTGTAGATCTGCTATTTTCAAACATTTTGTACTTTTACATTTGGTACTTTAAGTACATTTTGATGCCAACACTTTCATACATTTACTCAAGTACATTTTGAATTCGGGACTTTCGATATTGCAGTATTGATACTTTTTTGCCTGGCGTTGCCAGCCTCTATCACACACTTCGTTTTGGGAAGAGAGTCTGGGATTTCAGTAAGAGCTTTCATTTCCATCCACATGCCCCAAGCATACAACCCTGATTGGCCAACCCTTGAAGCTGGTTGAGGAAATAGAATCTCAATGGATCGTTCCAGACCGTATTACAACACCACTACCACCAGGGGGTGTTGTTGTGTTCAGTCTGGTTTATTAACCAGGCAAGATACTTTTGCTTAAGTAAAAAACATGAGTACTTTTTCCACCACTGGTTCTAAAGATACCAAGGATTAGACAGTGATTTCACTGTTTTGCGACACGGCTGTAGCCAGTTCGCAGGTGATTTCTCCATTCAAGGTTCAAGGTTGTGCTTTATTGTTGTTCCCTTTGCAGGTACATAAGAGTAAAATGTATTTTGTCTGGCTTCCTTCAGACAATGCAGTGGTATATATGATAACAGAAAATAAAACAAAAACCATACAAAAAATATAGTAATAATACTAATGACGTAGTTGGATTTAGGGAAAAAATAGGAGAGTGCAAAAGAGCAAAAAAGAACATCCTCAAACTGCTTGTCGCTTGCTCCACAGTGTATGAAATCCTGGTGACGCCAGATTATATATACTACAGACAGACAGACAGACAGACAGACAGACAGACAGGCGGAGCGGTCCCAGATCAAACCTTATACATTGAGTTTCTACCTGACGTCCTTATATCGGCTCATCTATACCTCTGTGCCTTGGCTGGTCTTTATAATGTCTTATTAAGTAGAAGGGAACAAGCTCAGTAGCTATAGATGAAGATGAGGAGTGAATAGCAAAACACACGCACGCACACACAGCACACACACATGTATACACACACACGCACGCACGCACGCGTGCACGCACGCGCACCACACACACACACACACACACACACACACACACACACACACACACACACACACACACACACACACACACACACCAACCCCAAACTGACACATGGGATAAGGGTAGCTTTATAGCAAGCTTTATTTGCAGAGGGAGCCTGGGAGTTGAGCAGCGATGCTGAACGGTGTGGGCCGGCTGCAACGCCTCGCTGTCCCGTGGAAAACCTTGTATGTCCCCCAAAACCATATATCTATCTAACTAGTACTACCAGTACAACACCTATGGGTGATAAGCAAATTCGCACATGACGGAATTAATTTGCAAGTGTGATTCGAGCTGTGGTTGGTTGTTTAAGTTGAACAAAATGTGTACAAAATATTTTCACAAATATGGATATGACTGACGTCTGACATCATCATCGATGTTGTAGACCACATGAGACTCGCATAATAATGTCCACATATGGGCATTCCAATCTATGGGCTTACTATTGATGACACCAGGGATCTCCATATGGGCATAAAAGGGACAAGGATGGACTGTGATGTCACAAAGTGATGTCACAACATCTGATGTCATAGGTCAGCTATAGACATATGGCGATCAGGGATCTCCATATATGGGCATACAATGGGCATACCTATAAGGGACAAGGACAGAATGTGATGTCAATGTGATGTCACAATGATGTGATGTCACAACAGGTCAGCATTTTGAGGTGTTACAAACAAGTTACGGACAAGATGTGAAGGTTTTCATAGTTAACTGTGACCTACGGTCGCAATTAATTTATGGAATGTCTGTCTGTCCGTCTACAGTACTCTGACGTCATAGTACTGACCTCACATACTTGCCTGGACACGGAACACCTATATGGGCATAGGACACGGAACACCATATACAGTATGGGCATAAACGGGTGAAACAGTGCCAACATTTCTGACATCACTGATACCCCCACCTGTACTGCGCATGTGTCTCCGCCATGGTAACATCCACATGCTGAAACAATGCCCACATTTGGAGACAACTGACATCACTGATATGTCTATTAGGCTACTTCTGATACATTGATACACTCGTACAATCCCTCATACACTGTGCACACCCCGGGCAAGGATCTGTGTGTGTGATCTGTGTGTGTGTGTGTGTGTGTGTGTGTGTGTGTGTGTGTGTGTGTGTGTGTGTGTGTGTGTGTGTGTGTGTGTGTGTGTGTGTGTGTGTGTGTGTGTGTGTGTGTGTGTGTGTGTGTGTGTGTGTGTGTGTGTGTGTGTGTGAGGCAGTGTCAAACATCACTCTCCCCACCAGGGCGTCCCATAGTTTCATCAAGTTGTTGGAAATGTGATGCATTTGTACAGTATTTGTGTAGTGCTCAACTAAAGGTACGAGTGCCACCATTTTCAAATACATTTACTCAAGCACTGTACTGGAGTATTTTCCTGCACTGTTACTCCACTTACTTAAAGATGGGGTGCCATGATTTTCCCCTCTATAAAACATGATTATCTACTATTATGATTATACTAGGATGAAGAATTTTTCCAAAAAAGTGTACAGAAAGAGTTAAAATTATGTTTTTATGTGGCCACACCCACCAGTTCATTGGTATGCGTGGTTGTCATGGTGTCATGGTGACCCAGCTGAAGTTAGCCACACCCACGTGTGTTGGGTGAGTGGTAATTAGGGGAGGGGTTGATTCTATGATGTAATAAGTATGGGTGTTTTTGGAACGGCACGTCTGACCCAGCAGGTGGCAGCAGGTGGCATAATTGCTCATAACAACCACACCAGGGGGTCTAATGAAGTACTGTCAACCTCCTAGACACATGAAAACCAGAAAAAGTACAAAACTATGGCACCACCTCTTTAAAAACTTGAGTTACTAGTTACTTTGGATTATTTTCTTTCTTTTTCTTTTCTTTTCTCTTTTCAACATACATTAACCACTTCAGCAATATACATTTCGATCTACACGCTAACAATGTGTTGCAAATTGATGTGACACATTGTGAGCTTGCAGATCTGCTATTTTCAAATGTGTAAACATTTTATACATTTGAAATGGGACATTCTGCATGATGAGTACTTTCTACTTTTTTGATGCTTTAAGTACATTTTAATGCAAATATCTACATTGCAGTATTGAAACTTATACTTAAGGAAACACCACTGGCCATATGGAGATGCATGGTTTCCTGAATGGCAGCTTAGCAGCCATGCGAGCAGGCAACAGCCGCGAGGACAGACAGGTAGCACATGGCCAGAATCACAACTCAGAAGTCATCTTTGCACTTAAAACCCTGTAGTCTTAGAGAACTGGACCTGAGTTACAATTCAACACTTTTTTCCCTGTCTACACCAAGTGGCGTAGAGTACATTTTGAGCAGTTTGTAAAACGCTTAAATCTGTTTTTATCCTGGGATTTTTGAGCAATTTGCATGAAACATTCTACACGCAATCTAAGGACATTTATCTAACATGCCTATGAAGTGCATACAAAAAATAATAATAACCAGTAAGACTCCCTAATTGGGAGTTAGCGACTGTCAGGTCGTATGTATACACCGCTTTGCGTGATTTTAGGGCAAAATCTGTAGGAGCAGTGTCCAAAAATGTGTTTTAAAAATCGTCCTGATGGTGGCGTTAAATGGGACAGATCCATGTTGATGACAGGACTCTAGACATACTGTGTGCCGCTTTGTGTGATTTTAGGGCAAAATCTGCAGGAGCAGTGCCCAAAAATGTGTTTTGCAAGAATCGGCCTCATGGTGGCGCTAGAAGAGGGCCATGTGAGAAATGAGGGGCAGCCAAGGAGTGAGTGTGCAAAGTTTGGCATGGATAGGGGCAACCTAAGGACCTTTATCTAACATGCCTATGACGTGCACACAAAAGTAATAATAATAATAATAAATATAGCTGCAAGCAGCGATAAAGTGGCCAAAAACGCCTCAAATCATGAACACAGCCTGTGATGTGCGTGACATTTTGCAAGCACATTCCCACTAGGTCAAGGAACTGATGCCACCCTTCTCACATTGGCCTATTATAGCGCCACCAGCGGGTCCACATTTTTGGAACGAAATGCTTAAAATCACTCATGCAGCGTCCAATTGCCGTGAAAGGCCCAAGAACACATGGCACCCTTCACATTGGCCTATTATAGCGCCACCAGGAGGCCAAAAAAAACCTACCTGACCTGCCGGAGATCTGTTCTCGGAAGAACACTGCTTATAGTTTTTCTTTGATTTCTTGTCCCACTTTTCTTGCTCCCCTTTCCTACTTTTTCCTGGCTTGGCCACTTTATCGCTTTACCACCCCCCTTGCAGCTATATTTTTATTTAGATTTAATTGTCCATACCTTTAAGTTCATGTAATAACACTGCTTGTCTGCATTGTAGTTCGATTACCATTTTACGTCAGTAATGTCAAAGAGAGCACTGCCTGCGATCTTGACATTTTGTACTTTTATAGCCATTGTTTTTTTTTTGGGCTTGAAGCAAGCCCACAATATTTTTCGAAGGAACCATATGTTCTAGTTTGAAAACTTTAATTAGGCTAGTAGTTACGTTGAAAATAGCAGATCTACTGGCTCACGTTTCTATACATTTTGAAAACTTTGAAATGGCACTTTCTGCAAAACGAGGTTTACTTTTGGTACGTTAAGGGCACAGCACTATCTAACTACACAGCGGGGGGTTAGCCCATCTACATACATTTTGAGCTTGTAGATCATCTTTTTTTGAGTAGCCTAAAGCCAAAGGGGGAAAAAAATAAGAATAGGGCTTACAATTGTGTAATGCAATAAATGTAATAAAATAGTGCAATATTTGCATCTGAGATGTAGTGGAGTAGAAGTTCACTGCACCTTGTACTAAGTCACTCTACACCACTGTGTGTGTGTGTGTGTGTGTGTGTGTGTGTGTGTGTGTGTGTGTGTGTGTGTGTGTGTGTGTGTGTGTGTGTGTGTGTGTGTGTGTGTGTGTGTGTGTGTGTGTGTGTGTGTGTGTGTGTGTGTGTGTGTGCGTGCGTGCGTGTGTGTGTGCTCGCATGTGTGTGCGCGCGTGTGCGTGTGTGTGTTCATTTGGTACGCCCCATTGAACTAATAACATGATGAGATGCGTGTAATATATCAACACTCATTTCATTAGTGGAAATCGCTTAGCCAGGTCACACTACACACTGTGTGTGTCTGCGGATGTGTGGATGGGAGGGAACTGTTTGAGTGCGTGTGTGTATGTGCACAGTATAACTATAAGAGTGAGTTAATGTATGCATGTATGTATGTATGCATGTATACTTTATGTATGTGCGTGCGTGCATGCGAGTTGCACATGACTGAGTGTGGCTATGCATATCTAATGTTTCAGTTTCAGTGAGTGATTGTGTGTGCGTTAACGTGTGTGTGTGTGTGTGTGTGTGTGTGTGTGTGTGTGTGTGTGTGTGTGTGTGTGTGTGTGTGTGTGTGTGTGTGTGTGTGTGTGTGTGTGTGTGTGTGTGTGTGTGTGTGTGTGTGTGTGTGTGTGCATGCGTGTGTGCGTGCTTGTGTGGAGGGGTTGGATGTTAAGTCTGATAATTGATAATAGGTTATGAAGGGTTAATTGAGTATTTAATGCACAACGCCCTCCTGAGATGAGATCACCACTGTCATTATGCATGCTGTCAACTGTGTGTGTGTGTGTGTGTGTGTGTGTGTGTGTGTGTGTGTGTGTGTGTGTGTGTGTGTGTGTGTGTGTGTGTGTGTGTGTGTGTGTGTGTGTGTGTGTGTGTGTACTCATAAAAGCCAAAGGCCCCCACAAGTATAATAGAATGGAAGAAACAGACAGACATATATCCACAAGTTTCCAACGCCCCATAGCGCATTGCGCAGACGTCTGTACCGAGCTTCCAGCACCGATGTACAAGCTCACAACGGGTTGCATCTGCAACGCGACGTGAGCTTGTATGTCTGCTGTTAAACCCGGAAGTTTGGTCCCGAGAGTCTCCGGTAAACTCCCGCGGAAACTTGTGGATATATATATATATATTTTTTACTTTTTCTTCTCCTCGCAAGATAAATAGTTGTGTAATGCAGCGGTTCCCAAACTGGGAATTCGGGGCTTCTAGAGGGGTCCCTATAGACTTTGTTTTCTTACTCAACAACAAGCAAACCAACATACAGTGTATATCTGCACATTGCTAAAGTAACAATTTAAGGACCTTTAAGACCTGTTCAATACCAAATTGGTTAAATTATAAAATATTACTTACGAAAGAGGCAAAGGTTGTTAATATAGCCGATTGCACTGCGAGACATCGGGAACTTGTAGATCGGCGATGTTCACATCATTCATCTGTGGAACCGAGTCAACATAAAAGTAATGCCTAGGAGTTCTTGTCAGGTTGGGGCCCATTTCAAACATGATTATCTTCGGGGGCCACAGTCTGAAAAGGTTGAGAACCATTGGTGGTTCTCAACTTTTTCAGGCTGCAACCCACAAAATAATCACATTTTACATTACATTTTGTATAACATGGTTCTATTGTGAAAATAGCCGGTCTACATGCTCACAACGCCTCGCAACGCAAGGCGTTGTGAGCATATAGATATTTTCACAATATTTGACAAATTGGCTAATTTGTCATTTTAGAGCTATTAAAAAGTCCTTTAACCCTTTCCAAGCCACGGGGAGCCCCTTAATATTAAAACCGTACTATATCGGACTTCCTACGGGGGGAGGGGCAGCCAATCGTCTTTTCCCGTACTTTCCTGTATTTACCGAAATAAATGATTTTCATCCGAAAATCGGCGATCGTCTAACCTTCCCTAGTCACCACTCGTGCATTGATAGCTCATGGCTGGTCTGACATGAAGCAGAAGTGATGTCATGGCCCTTTCCTTCTCCAAGGCACCTTCCCCCATTCGGTTACTGTCTGTACACGAGTGCTTCTACTGCAGCCGTGCTGGTGGCTATACTAGCGATACTTTTCAGTTCTACTCTTGAGTCACACGTGGATTATTTGAGGGGACATTTACGTGAACGGATCACGCACGCGAAACGCACGGGGACATGATGCGTCAGCCGAATCTCCCACTCTAAGCCAATGCAGATTGAGAATTTCACTGGGAACTGGGGTGAGTAAAACAACGGGGGATCGCGGAATGGTAATGGGGGATGAAGACCATGTGATATAGCGCTGGATGTCTGGTAAAATGAATGCGGTTCAGATCATAATATAATAATAGAAATTTCACGGCTAATCTACCAACAACCATTCTATTTCGGACGGCAAAGGGTTAATATTCACTTTAGAAATGATACCAGATACCCGCTATACACTTTATGTTGGTTTGTTTACTGTTGAGTGAGAAAACAATGTTGCACATTTAGTTAATCATCTGGGGACACCCCCATGGGTCCCCATTCTCAGGTCGAGAACCACTGGGTTAAAGGAATACTTCAGACGGAAAAAAAAGAAGGCTTGAACTCCAAAAGAACTCTTACCGGTTCGCAAACACGGGGTCGGGACCCATTTGTGTCACACAACCGTGACATGTGACAAGTGTGACAAGTGTGACACAAATGGGTCCCGACCCCGTGTTTGGGAACCAGTGCCTTAAATATCTAATCCTATTCCTAAACCCAACATGACATCTTGTCCTATTTGCAGTGGTGGAAAGTACATTAACTCCAATAAGGTTATTTTGAGGCAAATCATGGGAATGTTTTAGTTTGTTTGTTTTTGCATTCTTGAGCCAATAATCCAATATTTAACTAATTTGAAGTTAATGGGACCAATCTTACTATTTACTTAGAGCAAAGCTATATTTAAAACATTCTCTTTGAACCTGGACCATCAGTAGGCCTTGCAGTGATAACACGGTAAGAGTTCTTTTGGAGTTCAAGCCTTCTTTTTTTCCGGCTGAAGTATTCCTTTAACCCTCGGTTCTCGACACCCGACCTGAGAATGGGGACCCATGGGGGTGTCCCCAGATGATTACAGTTTTTTTCGATTGCTAAAACACATTTTTCAAAACTGTACGTTTTTTTCAAAACTGCACACACAAAACTCCAAACATCACACACAATTTGTTAATCCCTGGCATCCCTTTGCAAAACAACTCTTTGCCATCAAATCTCTTAACATACAAAATGGAACTTGTGTTTTCATTTGGTAAACACAGCCATATTTTCACATGACACACACATTCATTCATTGAATAAACACAACTAAGCTTTTGGCTGAACACTACCAAGCATGTACAGAACACTGAAGAGCAAAATTTAAAACACAATTATCGAAATGGAACACACTGAATGAATGACAATTACTCTGGTAAATGAACCAATTCCCTTTTTGTAAAATGAACCAGTATATGCCCACTGTAGTAGACAAACATAAAACAGCACACAAATATGCAGACAAAACATTTTATTGACTGTAGGTCTAAACGTTTACCCCCAAACTTTTTGTCTCAGGGCACCCCATGAACATTTTTTTTTTTTAAATCCGAGGCACCCCTACATTATAATTTTCACTCCCAGCACCTTATATTTATAGCATATCGTCGTTGTCGGGGGGAAACCTTATATGTTCAAAACCGTTCGTTTTGTATTTATCATCTATAAAATGTGCTAAACTAGTGAAAACAGCAGATCTACAAGCACACAACGCCTCGCATCGTGAGTTGAGATATAGCCATTTTGGTTAGAACTGACTTGTACTGTATAACGTTGTACTTCAAGTTTAAAATGATACTATTTTTTTTTTCAAGTGTCCAAATAAATTCCAAATATTATCAAATTATCTCGTGGCACCCCTGGACTGCCCTCATGGCACCCCAGGGTGCCCCGTCACCCACTTTGAAAACCCCTGGCCTAGAGTGCCGCATGAAGCCCTGACAGGCCTCAAAGCCCACTTCTCCACAAGCCTCCTCCATTGCCTGAAGCAGTGGGACCTGGCTCTGAATTGCTCGCCAGACCCGAAGGTTTAGAGATTTGAATATTTGTGTGTTGTGGATTGATGCTTTGAGATTTTATGTGAGAAGTGTGTGCAAACCTGAAAATTGTGTGTTGTGTTTTGACAACAAGGTGATGTGAAATTGACATCAGAGTGTAAAGAAGGAAAGTCAGAGTCTAATATGATAAGGAAATCTAAAATAATAACAAATTGAGTCAAGTGATTGGGGACAGAAGTAAAGGTTGTGAAAATTGTGCCTAATTTTTGCTTTTTGTGTTTTAGCAATCGAAAAAAACTGTAACTAAATGTGCAACATTGTTTTCTCACTCAACAGTAAACAAACCAACATAAAGTGTATAGCGGGTATCTGGTATCATTTCTAAAGTGAATATTAACCCTTTGCCGTCCGAAATAGAATGGTTGTTGGTAGATTAGCCGTGAAATTTCTATTATTATATTATGATCTGAACCGCACAGACAATTGACATTGGGGGACAAAATGGGAAAAGAAAGAAAGAAAGAAAGAAAGAAAGAAAGAAAGAAAGAACTTTCAAACTGAAGATAATGGCCAATGTTCATAATAATTGAAAATAAAAATAAACAAAATAGAACGTAATAACATTGTATCGTATCTGTGTCACACAAGTGTGACATTTGTGTCACACTTGTCACATTTGTGTCACACTTGTCACATGTCACACTTTTCCCCTACTCATATCTCCGCCACCGTTGCCCCGATCCATGCCAATCATTTCTCACAATTTTGTTTTTTTGTGTTATTAAAGTCATGTAAAGCCGCCGTAGAATTATAGTAAAAAAGATATAGTAAAAATATAGTAAAGGAAAATCCTTTCCTTCCACCCCTGACCTAACAAAAGGGCATTATTTATTCACACCTTGACTATACGGTAATCCTCTATATTCCTGCCTCTCCAAAACAAAAACAAAAGTAAATGAAAAATCCATCCACCACCTGCAGCTGGTTCAGAATGCGGCTGCACGGCTTTTAACGGGCCCAGAAGGTTTGTTCACATAGCACAAAGAAAAATAAGGTCTGCACGCTGGAACACGCTCAAGACGCTGAAGGGTTTATTATGGTTCCTTTACACCATCAGGGACGTGACGTTTCTAGCCTCTCGTCTCTACATCAGACCAATGAAGAAGCCGAGACCATCTGATGAAGAGCAGAGAGGCTCAAAACGTCATGTCCATGATATGGACCTTAATAAACCTTTCAGCGTTTGGAGCATGATCCAGTGTGCGGACCTAATGTTTCCCGGCACCTGGATTAGGTATAGCGGATGTGTGTGCTTTATTGTTGTTTTGCTTGATCACATAAGACCAATTCTAGCTACTTTGCACTGACTGCCCATTTCTTGTAGAATTGAGTTTACATTTTTGTACTCATCACCTAGCACTCATTTCACACTACAATATACAATGTTGGACACACGATATCGATACGATACGATACGATGTTATTACGTTCTATTTTGTTTATTTTTATTTTCAATTATTATGAACATTGGCCATTATCTTCAGTTTGAAAGTTCTTTCTTTCTTTCTTTCTTTCTTTCTTTTCTATTCTCACTTTGTCCCCCAATGTCAATTGTCTAAACTCTAATACAATCCTGGGCGCCACAGTCAACCTCCCTCTGCCAGCAACGGACTGACCTCATGCTTCCTTCAATGTGGAAGGAAAACGTTATTCCAACCACTTCTTTTCCCCTCCATCAGGCACCCCTCATCAGGTATTAAGATTATACTTGGAGGCAATAAAGTGTACGAAAGTGTTAAAATTAAGTTTTTATGTGGCCAGTTTGGCCACACCCACCTGCTCATTATGTATGCCTGGTTGTCAGGTGGGCGGTGACCCAGCTGAAGTTAGCCACACCCACAGTGTTGCTGTATGGTAAAAAGGGGAGGGGATGATAATATGATATCATTATATCAGTGTTTTTCAATTAGGCCTTTTTACTTGGAGGCTTTCAGCTTTCAGGAATTAACCAGGGAAGACAGCATAGTATAACCACACCTGGGGGTCTCTTAGTAATCTTAATTCCATAGACACTTACAAAACAGAAAAAAGTACAAAACTATGGCACCACCTCTTTAACATTTTTGCCTCTGAGATGTAGTGGAATAGACTTATCAAGTGTATGCAAAATAAATACTCCAGTAAAAGTACCTTGAAATTCAGAGGTGGAAAAAGGCCTCACATTTTGTGCATAAGTAAAATTACCAATACTGCACTGTAGATGTACTCCGTTACAAGTAAATGTCCATAATTCAAACTGTACTTGAGTAAAAGTATGAAAGTATTGGCATCTAAATATACTTAAAGTGCCAAAAGTAAAAGTAGGCCTACTAAATGATTGAAAATAGCAGATCTACAAGCTCAAAACGCGATGCGATGCAATGCGTTGTTAGCTTGTAGATCTATTTTGAAATAGCCAAGGTATAAAATAGGGCTAAAGAGGGTTAGTGTGTGTTTTATAATATTATAATTTAACACCTGCAAAGTAACTAATAACTAAGGTTTTCAAATAAATGTAGTGGAGTAAAAGTATAATATTTGAATCCAAGATGTAGAGGAGTAGACGTAAAATATAGGAAATTGGAAATACAAGTACAAATAAAGTGTGCTTAAGTACAGTACTTAATTAAATGTACTTAGTCACTTTACACCACTGTTGAAATTGCACTACTTGAGTAAACGTATCAAAATGTACACCTCCACAGCCAACTACCCGGTCAGGGTACTAAAGTATCGTTAGATTTTCAATAGGAATTCAATTTAAAAAAATCATTTTTCTCTCAATTTTCTAATTTTCTAGCTCCCCATAAAATCAAATATTGGTTCATTTTTCCAATTTTCTAGCTTGCAAAAAAATCAGGAAAATGCTTCAATTTTTTAAATGTGTGATTCATATTTGTCATTATTTGATTTGGAACCGACAAAGGAAAAACATCTTTAAAAAAGGTATTTTTCATTTTTTTACCACATTACGAATATCAAAAAATGGACCAATTTTTCAAATTTTCTAGCTTGCAAAAAAATCAGGAAAATGCTTCAATTTTTTAAATGTGTGATTCGTCTTTGTCATTATTTGATTTGGAACCGACAAAGGAAAAACATCTTTAAAAAGGTATTTCTTAATTTCTTACCCCATTACAACAATCAAAAAATGGGCCCATTTTTCCAATTTTCTAGCCCACAAAAAAATCAGGAAAATGCTTAAAATTTGCTCAATTTTTTGAATGTGTGATTCATATTTTGGCATTATTTGATTTGGAACCGACAAACAAAAAATAGGCCCATTATTCAATTTTCAAGTCCAGGAAAGAAATCGTCATCATGAATGTCACGTGACCACGTGTCAAGTCACATGGTACACAACTTCAAAATAAAAGCTGTAGGCTAGTCTAACATCCAAGTAATAGGATCAACATGCAGGCAGGCAGGGGGTCCATGAGGGGTTTACAAGGGGGTCCATGGCTGGTTCCCAAAGTGTGGTTTGGGGGTCAGGGTACTAAAGTATCGTTCGATTTTCAATAGGAATTCAATTTTAAAAAATCATTTTTCTCTCAATTTTTTAATTTTCCAGCTCCCCATAAAATCAAATATTGGTTCATTTTTCCAATTTTCTAGCTTGCAAAAAAATCAGGAAAATGCTTCAATTTTGCTTCAATTTTTTAAATGTGTGATTCGTCTTTGTCATTATTTGATTTGGAACCGACAAAGGAAAAACATCTTTAAAAAAGGTATTTTTCATTTTTTACCACATTACGAATATCAAAAAATTGACCAATTTTTTCAATTTTCTAGCTTGCAAAAAAATCAGGAAAATGCTTCAATTTTTTAAATGTGTGATTCATATTTGTCATTATTTGATTTGGAACCGACAAAGGAAAAACATCTTTAAAAAAGGTATTTTTCATTTTTTTACCACATTACGAATATCAAAAAATGGACCAATTTTTCAAATGTTCTAGCTTGCAAAGAAATCAGGAAAATGCTTCAATTTTTTAAATGTGTGGTCAGGGGATCTTAGTATAATTGAGATGTTCAATTTTAATCCAACATAGAAAAATCCCTTTTTGTGATTTCTGTCCTCCCAAACGGATTCAAAACAATCACATTTTAGCCCCTTTTTCATTTTTTGTCTCAGAATTTAAAAATTGTGAAAACGCAAATCAGAAAATCACAAAAACGGCCAGTTGACTTAGTATAATTTGGATATTCAATTTTAATTAACAAAAACAGAAAATTGGCTATTTTTCCAATTTTCGTTCAGAATTGAAAAATTGAGAAAACCCAAATAAGAAAATCACAAAAACCAGTGGGGGGATCTTAGTATAATTGGGGTATTCAATTTGAATCAAATAAACCAAAATTAGCTATTTTTCCAATTTTCGTTAGTAATTTAAAAATTGTGAAAACGCAGATCCGAAAATCACAAAAACGGCCAGGTTGACTTAGTATAATTGGGATATTCAATTTGAATTTAAAAAAACAGAAATTGGCTATTTTTCCAATATTCGCTCAGAATTTAAAAATTGTGAAAACGCAAATAAGAAAATCACAAAAATGGCCAAAAATGGGTCAATTTTTTAAATGTATTTGTGCACAAAAAAATCTGGAAAATAGGCCCATTATTAAATTTTCTAGTCAAGGCAAAAAAATCAGCATCATCAATGTCACATGACCACGTCACAAATCACATGGTCTACAACTTCAAAATAAAAGCTAGTCTAGCTCTAGTCTAACATCCAAGCAATAGGATCAACAGGCATGCAGGCAGGCAGGCAGGCAGACAGACAGACAGACAGACAGACAGACAGACAGACAGACAGACAGACAGACAGACACTTAGAACATTGACATACAGAGTTATAGCATGATGCCAATGACATACACTTTAATAAATATAAGTATTAATAACATTAATGATTATTAGTGCAGTCAGTCTGTACGGAGTAAAATCATCTGTGTTATTTTATCCATTAATAACTCTTGAGAGAGTATGAATTGAAACAAATGAACCCTTATGGGTCCATTTGGTTCCATTTATACTCTCTCTCTCTCTCTCTCTCTCTCGGGTTAAATCAACACTCAGGTTTTTACTGTGTAGTTTCATGGGTGATATAATTCAGTTTATTATTATGTATTACTTTACCCTATGCTCATACATATATTTAGAATCTATTTCTGATGTTATATTTGACTCTGTATTTAAAGCCATACTGTGTAAGATGCCCAACTAGTGGTCATTAGCCCTATAGCAAACCGCGGTCGCGTCCGCGTCTTTCGGACGTTTTTCGTACCTTCAGACCCCCGCGTCTGCCTCCACCTCGCTGAGATCTATCTTTTAAGGGGTCCCTTGTTCCTGTGCGTTCAGTAATTCCAGAGATACGGACTCCTTCACCCTGCCTGGTAGGCGAAATTACCTAGAGAAGGGATGGTACAAACGGGCGACAACAAATATGGCTGCCATAGCGACCCCACTTCAAGATGCGCTGTGATTGGCCGGCAGTTGTATAACCCTCGCTGTGATTGGCCGGTAGTGTGATGACGCAATTTTCGCGCGAGATCCGGTCCACGGCAAGGATCTCAGTTTACATACAGAGAAGGCTTTACAGGCTGAAATTCACGGCGCGGATCTTCTAAAACTTTTGTGATTTAATAGTTAGGAGAATTTTAAGATTTGTTTTATAAAAAAAGTTACATAGTACAACTTTAACTTAAAATGGGGGAACTACAATAAGCACTAGTTATAAAGACTTCCTGGGGTCTATATCCAGGGACACTGTTGATGTCAGAAAATATTGTTTACAGCCTCTCAGTCTAGATAAATAAAAGCATAGCTTATTAGTTTTTGAGCGAAGCTCCAACATTTGGCATTGGGACGTAACATGGACAAACGCGTCCCGAAGCATGCCCTACATCTGGCCTTCATCTTGTCACATAAGCCCCTTTTCCACTGCAGCTTTATGACCACACCACAGTACACCACACTACACCACACCACACCGCACCACATAAAAAATATCTACATTTTCCATTACACAAAAGTACCCCTTTCGGTAAGAAACAAATTGACCCTTTTAACTGTGATTATAATGCAATATAAATTTGTATTACAACTATCATAAATTATAATACACTATAATGGATTATAACTGTGATTATAATACACTATAAAGTAGTAATGTATCACTATGATAATTATAATACACTATAATAGATTATAATAGTGGTTATAACACAATAGAATCTATTGTCGTGTATTACAACTATATCCTGGTGGTCTAAATGAAAAGTCAGTGAGTGATCAGTCATTATGAAGTGTTTGGCCCTGTTTGGCCTAGCTCAGACCTCTAGATTGGATACCTTTTAGTACCATGTTTAGTACCACTTTCACACCACTCTACCCAGGTCCTTGTTGTGGAAAACCTGGCACAAACCTGGCCAGTGGAAAAGGGGCTATAGCACTCAAAGTTTGTTCACGTTGGCAGTGCTTAATGGAATCAACTCATAAATAGCACCACTCACTTCAGTCTTGGTATGTTTTTCTTTTTCTTTTTTTTTTTGCTGATGTGTTTTTGTACTTCCAACAAATGTACAACATTTATGGGTGTTTTTATCCACCTCCCCCGGGGTCCCCAGGAGTTCCCAGGCCAGTGTTCTCTCCATGTAATCCCTCCATCTGGTCTTTGGCCCCCAGACCACCCTATAGGCCAGGGAGATGCTCAGGAGGCATCTATCTGTACTACAACTTAGGCATTTAGCAGACGCGACTTACAATAAGCAAGGTCAATACATAAACATCAGTACATCAAATGCATAAAAAGAGTTACTTTCAGTCATGACCCACACTCCATGACCATAGGTGAGAGTAGGAACAAAAGATTGCTCGGTAGACTGAGAGCTTTGCAATCTAGCTCAACTCTCTCTTCTTCACAACAGTGCGATTCCGAGACCGCCAGCTCCTGCTGCTCCGAAGCTCCTTTTTCCGCTGTCTCTCATTCATGAACAGGACCCGAAGATATCTAAACTCCTTCACCTGGGGTAAAGTCTCCCTACCTGGAGTGTGCAATCTATCAGTTCCCTGCTGAGAACCATGGCCTCAGATTTAGACACTTTTCTTTTTTTCTTTTTCTTTTTTACTTTTCATATCAGGTCAATCGCGCATTAAAGTTCAGGTCAAGGTTAGATTTGACCTCTGGGAGAACAACAAATTTAAACAACTTTATTTTATTGTGATGTCTGCCTCGCTATGACTAAATGTAGTCTCCACTTGTGTACATTATGCACACCAGCCTCTATTGTTCTTGCTCTCTATGGTGACGTCTCATTTGGGTGAAGTAGGGACATACTATGGAGATGAGCAGTGTCCAGATGCAGCTCTGTACTGTAGCCTACTGATCGGTTCAAATGTTTTTTATTTCATGCGTGCATTTACAGTGCTGAACTTTGCAACCTTGGGTCAGCAACCTTTATGAAATTATGTTTTTAGTTTCTAGATTGTCAGTGTGCCATGTCAAAATAAATTTTAATGACGCCATCAAATATATTGACACATTTTGATTGGCAGGACATTGTTATAACGATTAGACAATAACCCAACAATCTCCGCGACTCCCTCCCCCGTCAAAGTTCAGAGTTTTAATGGATGTAGAATTATGTGCAGGATGTAGTTTATTGTAAATTAGCTAACCTCGTTTGATTGACCATGTTTAAAAAATATATATATTTGTTTTAAAAGAAAATCCTCTCTCTCACACTACTTCCAGTGTGCCAGTGGGTTCCCCTGTGCCATTGTTGGCAGAGAGGGACCTTGACCTGACCTAGCCTATAGCATAAAAGCCTAAGGGCCCATGCGTACTCCACTTTAGAGCCGAATTTATTTCGGTTCGGCTCTGTCTAAACTACAATATGGCGTCATTCAGAGGATCGGGGGGCGTGTACCGTCATCAATTTAGCTGTTCGGTGCCACCAAGATTTTGTGACTCCCCAAACTAAATTTGGCTCTAAAAGTGGAGTATGAATCTCTAGCCCTAAGACTGGCCTAAGACATCAGAAATAGATTCTACACCTACGTATGAGCACATGGTAAGGCAGTAAATATTAATAATAATAAACTGATAGTACCCATGACACTACTACATAGTAAAAACCTGAGTGTTGATTTAAGAGAGAGAGTATAAACAGAACCAAATCGACCCATGAAGGGTTTATTTGGTTCCATTTATACTCTCTCTGAGTTAAAAAATGTATAAAACAGCACAGAGTGCCTATTGACCACACTAAGAATCATCATTATTATTATTATTATTATTATTAATAATAATTGCGAGGTCGCAGATTAGTATGTGAACAGTCACAGCTTGTCCGTATGTATGTACAGTATGTATCTCTGTCTATAACGCCTGACACTGTGGTTCTATGTAGGGCTGTCACGATATGACATTTTACATGACGATTAATTGTCACTTAAATAATTGGCGATTAACGATTTAATTGTGTATTTGTCGTTGATAATTCATTTCTGTTTGGCTTTTAGGCTTTGAAGTTGCATATGGTAGATATGACACATAACCTAAATATACAAATACATTACTGACATATTTGACAACTTACTACTTAAAAAATAACATTGATAGTGGAAATAGCCGATCTACAAGCTCACAACGCGTCGCGATGTGATGCGTTGTGAGCTTGTAGATCTGCTATTTCCACTATTTCTGACATTTTTCAACATTCACGATTATGACGATTATGACAAAATAATTTCGATAATGTCAAATAATCACGATTAGACGATTATGTAATAATTGTGACAGCCCTAGTTCTATGGGTTTGTCACTACAGACAGGGATCTCCATGTATGGGCATAAAAGGGTATGATGTCAGATGTCATAGACTTTCACATAACGAATAACTGGCCAAGAATTGGGCGAATTGAGGTGTCTTACTAGTATTTATTACAATGAAAATCCACAGATCTTAACCATTATGTATCTTGTCCGTGAGTAACGCCTCAATGTCTATATCTGCTGTTTGTTGACCTTGTGACATCACATTTGTTGTGACATCACCTCATCAAAGATCAAACCCTGGATATCCATACATGGAGACGACTGGATCATCACCTAGATCTCCATACATAGAGCTGACATCTACATCTGATTCCCAGATGATGCATTGTTAAGGCAACCACACTAATAGTATCCCTTTATGCCCATCAATATTAGCCCATATTGAGTTTGCCCATACAATAGCTGTTGACCTGTCTGTTGACATTGTGACATCACATTGTCGTGACATCACCTCATGAAAGATCAAATCCTGGATATCCATTCATGGAGAAAACTGGATCATCACCTAGATCTCCATACAGTATGGAGCTGACCTCTACATCTGATCCCTTTTATATTAAGCCCATATCTGTGAATGCCCATACAATAGAATCCCTTTTATACCCATCAATATTAAGCCCATATCTGGGAATGCCCATATGGACATATTGTGTCAGTTTAACCAGTCCAACTTAAACAACCAACCGCAACTTGCCAAATTGCAGTATAATATATGTATGTCAATGTTAGAAGCATCTGTCTGTCTGTCTGTCTGTCTGTCTGTCTGTCTGCCTGCCTGCCTGCCTGCCTGCCTGCCTGCTAGTGGTGGGATGTTCGCGATCGAATCGAATCTTTTGAATAGCTCTTTGAAGTGAACGATGGGATCTGGTTCACACAGTAGGGAATTTGGGGGGGGGGGGGGGGGGGTTCAACACAAAACCTCCTCCTTGCTACTCCACTGAGTGAGTGAGAGAGAGAGAGAGAGAGAGAGAGAGCAAGGGGAGGAGTGATTTCATTGTTGCCTGCTTGGTTTTTTGAGGTGTTGCATGAATAACATAAGTCAAGGTAGCTTAATTTACACACACGTTTTATGAAAGGGGTAAATACCAGATTGTGCTCTCAACTGTCAGCAGAGGAATGTGGTGCATTTTTCAATTAATTCTTTTAAAAATATATAAATATACACTGAACCAAATGAGCTAAATGAGCCAATCTTTTAACGGCTCTTTTAAGTGAGCCAGATCCATGGCGCTGGCTCACTTCACAGAGCCATGAATCCCACCTCTACTGCCTGCGGCCTGCCTGTTGATTCTATTGCTTGGATGTTAGAGTTAGATAGCCTTTATTTTGAAGTTGTAGACCATGTGATTTGTGACGTGGTCACGTGACATTGATGATGATGATTTTTTTCCTTGACTAGAAAATTGAATAATGGGCCTATTTTCGTGTTATCTCAATTTTTCAATTCTGAATAAAAATTTTAAAAATAGCCAATTTCTGTTTTTTTGAATTCAAATTGAATACCACAATTATACTAAGTCAATCTGGCTATTTTTGTGATTTTCTTAATTGCGTTTTCACAATTTCCAAATTCTGAACGAAAATTGGAAAATTAGCTAATTTTTCGTTTATTTGATTCAAATTGAATACCCCAATTATACTAAGATCCCCCCACTGGTTTTTGTGATTTTCTTATTTGCGTTTTCTCAATTTTTAAATTCTGAACGAAAATTGGAAAAATAGCCAATTTTCTGTTTTTTTTATTCAAATTGAATATCCCAATTATACTAAGTAAACCTGGCTGTTTTGTGATTTTCAGATTTGCGTTTTCACAATTTTTAAATTACTAAAGAAAATTGGAAAAATAGCTAATTTTGGTTTATTTGATTCAAATTGAATACCCCAATTATACTAAGATCACCCCACTGTTTTTGTGTTTTTCTGATTTGCGTTTTCACAATTTTTTAATTCTGAACCAAAACTTGAAAAAGGGGCTAAAATGTGATTGTTTTGAATCCGTTTGGGAGGACAGAAATCACAAAAAGGGATTTTTCTATGTTGGATTAAAATTGAACATCTCAATTATACTAAGATCCCCTGACCATGTGTGATTCGTCTTTGTCATTATTTGATTTGGAACCAACAAAGGAAAAACATCTTGAAAAAGGTATTTCTTAATTTCTTACCCCATTACAACAATCAAAAAATGGGCCCATTTTTCCAATTTTCTAGCCCACAAAAAAGTCAGGAAAATGCTTAAAATTTGCTCAATTTTTTGAATGTGTGATTCATATTTTGGCATTATTTGATTTGGAACCGACAAACAAAAAATAGGCCCATTATTCAATTTTCAAGTCCAGGAAAGAAATCGTCATCATGAATGTCACGTGACCACGTGTCAAGTCACATGGTACACAACTTCAAAATAAAAGCTGTAGGCTAGTCTAACATCCAACAAGTAATAGGATCAACATGCAGGCAGGCAGGGGGTCCATGAGGGGTTTACAAGGGGGTCCATGGCTGGTTCCCAAAGTGTGGTTTGGGGACCCCCAGGGTTTCTATGGCTGGTTCACAACAGCCTGGTACACGTACAGCCATGGCTGGTTCCCAAAGTGTGGTTCGGGGACCTCTGGAGGTCCATGACGGATTTCCAAGGGGGTCCATGGCTGGTTCTCAAAGTGTGGTTCGGGGACCTCTGGGGGTCCCTGAGGGGTTTCCAAGGGGGTCCATGGCTGGTTAGCAATAAGTGTGTTTAATTGCGACCGTAGTAGGTCGCAGTTACTTTTACACTCTCTACTATCCAAACCTCCACCAGCCGTCAGCCTGTCCTTCCCTCCGTCACGTCACTCGTCACACGTCACACTTTCCCCCTACTCATATCTCCGCCACCGTTGCCCCGATCCATGCCAAAATTTCCATACAAACTCCTTGCCTGCCAAACTACAACCTCGAAGGACCCCCGGAGCTCCAGGGACCCCCAGGTCCCTGGGGGACCCCCAGGTGTAAAAAATGACCAAATGTGCAAAAAAGACCACCCCAAAGGGGCTGCTCACGGGGAATTCCCGGGGACCACCGACTCCTGGTGCTCCAGAACGGATGCAAAAGTGGTGGCGCCCCCAGTGGAGGACCCCCTCCACTGCAGCTCACATAAAATGCCTTAACTCGGGCTAGGAGCGACCGGGAGAGCCGGGGCCGGTACCTATTCGTCCGCCTCGGCAGCGCGGAGACCCCACCTCTCATTTCTCATATGGCCCTCTTCTAGCGCCACCATGAGGCCGATTCTGCAAAACACATTTTTGGACACTGCTCCTAAAATTTTTGCCCTAAAATCACACAAATCGGTACACAGTATGTCTACACTCATGTCATCAACTTGGATCTGTCCCATATAGCGCCACCTTCAGGCCGATTTTTTAAAACACATTTTTGGACACTGCTCCTACAATCTTTGCCCTAAAATCACGCAAATCGCTACACAGTATGTCTACACTCATCTCATCAACATGGATCTGTCCCATTTAGCGCCACCTTCAGGCCGATTTTTTTAAACACATTTTTGGACACTGCTCCTACAGATTTTGCCCTAAAATCACACAAATCGCACAGTATCTCTACAGTCATGTAATCAAAACGCATCTGTCCCATCCAGCGCCACCATCAGGACGATTTTGGTAAAACAAACTTTTGGCCTTTTTGTGGAGATAAGCGACCAACGGTCGCTTATCTCTCGATTAGGGAGTCTTACTGGTAGTGTAATAGGTGAAATAGTGTAATAGTGCATTCTTATCAAAACCTCCACCAGCTGTCAGTCTGTCAGTCAGTCTGTCAGTCAGACTTTCAGTCACACTTTTGCCCTTCTCATAGTGGTTTTGGCTGCCAAACCACTACCCCATTTCTCCCTCTTCTAGCGCCACCATGAGGCCGCTTCTTGCAAAACACATACTTTTTTGGACACTGCTCCTACAAATTCTGCCCTAAAATCACGTAAAGCGGTACACATTATGTCTACACTCATGTCATCAGCATGGATCTGTCCGAGATAGCGCCACCATCAGGGCATCCTAAAATCACGCTTTGCTGTGATTTTACGCTTTGCGTGATTTTACGGCAAAATCTGTAAAAGCAGAGTCCAAAAATGTCTTTGAAAAATCGCCCTGATGGTGGCGCTATCTTGGACAGTGTCAACCCAGTGTAGACATACTGTGTACCGCTTTGCGTGATTTTAGGGCAAAATTTGTAGGAGCAGTGTCCAAAAATGTGTTTTGCAAGAAGCGGCCTCATGGTGGCGCTAGAAGAGGGAGAAATGGGGGTAGTGGTTTGGCAGCCAAAATCACTATGAGAAGGGAAAAAGTGTGACTGAAAGTCTGACTGACAGACTGACTGACAGACTGACAGCTGGTGGAGGTTTTGATAGTAACTGCAACCTGACGGTCGCAATGACACTATTATATTATTACACTTATTACAATATTACACTATTACCCTTATTGCGCTATTACACTACCAGTAAGACTCCCTAATAGGGTGATTTTAGGGCAGTGTCCAAAAATGTGTTTTCAAAAATCGGCCTGAAGGTGGCGCTATATGGGACAGATCCATGTTGATGACACGAGTGTAGACATACTGTGTACCGATTTGCGTGATTTTAGGACAAAAAATTTAGGAGCTGTGTCCAAAAATTTGTTTTGCAAGAATCGGCCTCATGGTGGCGCTAGAAGAGGGTCATGTGTGAATTGATGGGTGGAGGTTGTGGTTTGGCAGGCAAGGAGTATGTGTGCAAAATTTGGCATGGATCTGGGCAACGGTTGCGGAGATATGAGCAGGGCAAAAGTGTGACGTGTGACAGACAGACAGACAGACTGACTGACTGACGGACGGACGGACGGACGGACGGACGGACGGACGGACTCACAGCTGGTCGAGGTTTTGATAGTAACTGCGACATAACGGTCGCAATAACATTTATGCTATTTCAATATTACAAGTAATGCACTATTACACTATTTCACCTATTACACTACCAGTAAGACTCCCTAATCGGGAGATAAGCGACCGTAGGTCACATGTATACACAAAGAGGGCTGTAACTGCCATTGGTTCCTAGTTGTGTGGGCAATGTGTAGACATACTGTGTACCGATGTGCGTGATTTTAGGGCAAAATCTGTAGGAGCAGTGTCCAAAAATGTGTTTAGCAAGAATCGGCCTCATGGTGGCGCTAGAAGAGGGCCATGTGAGAAATGAGGGGTGGGGTCTCCGCGTTGCCTTGGCGGACGAATAGGTACCGGCCCCGGCTCTCCCGGACGCTCCTAGCCCGAGTTACGGCATTTTATGTGAGCTGCAGTGGAGGGGGTCCTCCACTGGGGGCGCCACCACTTTGGCATCCGTTCTGGAGCAGCAGGAGTCGGTGGTCCCCGGGAATTCCCCGTGAGCAGCCCCGTTGGGGTGGTCATTTGGTCATTTTTGCATATTTGGTCATTTTTTACATCTGGGGGTCCCCCAGGGACCTGGGGGTCCCTGGAGGTCGGGGGTCCATGGAGGTTGTAGTTTGGCAGGCAAGGAGCGTGTGTGCAAAATTTGGCATGGATCGGGCCAACGGTTGCGGAGATATGAGCAGGGCAATAGTGTGACGTGTGAGGTGTGACAGACAGAGGGACAGACAGACAGACAGACAGACAGACGGACAGTTTGTGCAGGCTGTGATAGTAAGTAGCGACCTACGGTCGCAATTACACTTATTGCTAACCAGCCATGGACCCCTTTGGAAACCCCTCAGGGACCCCCAGAGGTCCCCGAACCACATTTATTGCTAACCAGCCATGGACCCCCTTGGAAATCCGTCATGGACCTCAAGAGGTCCCCGAACCACACTTTGGGAACCAGCCATGGCTGTACGTGTACCAGGCTGTTGTGAACCAGCCATAGAAACCCTGGGGGTCCGCAAACCACACTTTGGGAACCAGCCATGGACCCCCTTGTAAACCCCTCATGGACCCCCTGCCTGCCTGCATGTTGATCCTATTACTTGGATGTTAGACTAGCCTACAGCTTTTATTTTGAAGTTGTGTACCATGTGACTTGACACGTGGTCACGTGACATTCATGATGACGATTTCTTTCCTGGACTTGAAAATTGAATAATGGGCCTATTTTTTGTTTGTCGGTTCCAAATCAAATAATGCCAAAATATGAATCACACATTCAAAAAATTGAGCAAATTTTAAGCATTTTCCTGATTTTTTTGTGGGCTAGAAAATTGGAAAAATGGGCCCATTTTTTGATTGTTGTAATGGGGTAAGAAATTAAGAAATACCTTTTTCAAGATGTTTTTCCTTTGTCGGTTCCAAATCAAATAATGACAAAGACGAATCACACATTTAAAAAATTTAAGCATTTTCCTGATGTTTTTGCAAGCTAGAAAATTGGAAAAATTGGTCCATTTTTTGGTAAAAAAATGAAAAATACCTTTTTTAAAGATGTTTTTCCTTTGTCGGTTCCAAATCAAATAATGACAAATATGAATCACACATTTAAAAAATTGAAGCATTTTCCTGATTTTTTTGCAAGCTAGAAAATTTAAAAAATTGGTCAATTTTTTGATATTCGTAATGTGGTAAAAAATGAAAAATACCTTTTTTAAAGATGTTTTTCCTTTGTCGGTTCCAAATCAAATAATGACAAAGACGAATCACACATTTAAAAAATTGAAGCAAAATTGAAGCATTTTCCTGATTTTTTTGCAAGCTAGAAAATTGGAAAAATGAACCAATATTTGATTTTATGGGGAGCTGGAAAATTAGAAAATTGAGAGAAAAATGATTTTTTAAAATTGAATTCCTATTGAAAATCGAACGATACTTTAGTACCCTGACCTTTGGGGACCCCCAAGGTTTCTATGGCTGGTTCACAACAGCCTGGTACACGTACAGCCATGGCTGGTTCCCAAAGTGTGGTTCGGGGACCTCTGGAGGTCCATGACGGATTTCCAAGGGGGTCCATGGCTGGTTCTCAAAGTGTGGTTCGGGGACCTCTGGGGGTCCCTGAGGGGTTTCCAAGGGGGTCCATGGCTGGTTAGCAATAAGTGTGTTTAATTGCGACCGTAGTAGGTCGCAGTTACTTTTACACTCTCTACTATCCAAACCTCCACCAGCCGTCAGCCTGTCCTTCCCTCCGTCACGTCACTCGTCACACGTCACACTTTCCCCCTACTCATATCTCCGCCACCGTTGCCCCGATCCATGCCAAAATTTCCATACAAACTCCTTGCCTGCCAAACTACAACCTCGAAGGACCCCCGGAGCTCCAGGGACCCCCAGGTCCCTGGGGGACCCCCAGGTGTAAAAAATGACCAAATGTGCAAAAAAGACCACCCCAACGGGGCTGCTCACGGGGAATTCCCGGGGACCACCGACTCCTGGTGCTCCAGAACGGATGCAAAAGTGGTGGCGCCCCCAGTGGAGGACCCCCTCCACTGCAGCTCACATAAAATGCCTTAACTCGGGCTAGGAGCGACCGGGAGAGCCGGGGCCGGTACCTATTCGTCCGCCTCGGCGGCGCGGAGACCCCACCTCTCATTTCTCATATGGCCCTCTTCTAGCGCCATCATGAGGCCGATTCTGCAAAACACATTTTTGGACACTGCTCCTAAAATTTTTGCCCTAAAATCACACAAATCGGTACACAGTATGTCTACACTCATGTCATCAACTTGGATCTGTCCCATATAGCGCCACCTTCAGGACGATTTTTTAAAACACATTTTTGGACACTGCTCCTACAATCTTTGCCCTAAAATCACGCAAATCGCTACACAGTATGTCTACACTCATCTCATCAACATGGATCTGTCCCATATAGCGCCACCTTCAGGCCGATTTTTTAAAACACATTTTTGGACACTGCTCCTACAGATTTTGCCCTAAAATCACGCAAATCGCTACACAGAGACACTGCTCCTACATATTTTGCCCTAAAATCACGCAAATCGGTACACAGTATGTCTACACTCATCTCATCAACATGGATCTGTCCCATTTAGCGCCACCTTCAGGCCGATTTTTTTAAACACATTTTTGGACACTGCTCCTACAGATTTTGCCCTAAAATCACACAAATCGCACAGTATCTCTACAGTCATGTAATCAAAACGCATCTGTCCCATCCAGCGCCACCATCAGGACGATTTTGGTAAAACAAACTTTTGGCCTTTTTGTGGAGATAAGCGACCAACGGTCGCTTATCTCCCGATTAGGGAGTCTTACTGGTAGTGTAATAGGTGAAATAGTGTAATAGTGCATTCTTATCAAAACCTCCACCAGCTGTCAGTCTGTCAGTCAGTCTGTCAGTCAGACTTTCAGTCACACTTTTGCCCTTCTCATAGTGGTTTTGGCTGCCAAACCACTACCCCATTTCTCCCTCTTCTAGCGCCACCATGAGTTCTTGCAAAACACATAATTTTTTGGACACTGCTCCTACAAATTCTGCCCTAAAATCACGTAAAGCGGTACACATTATGTCTACACTCATGTCATCAGCATGGATCTGTCCGAGATAGCGCCACCATCAGGGCATCCTAAAATCACGCTTTGCGTGATTTTACGGCAAAATCTGTAAAAGCAGAGTCCAAAAATGTGTTTGAAAAATCGCCCTGATGGTGGCGCTATCTTGGACAGTGTAGACATACTGTGTACCGCTTTGCGTGATTTTAGGGCAAAATTTGTAGGAGCAGTGTCCAAAAATGTGTTTTGCAAGAAGCGGTTGTGGTTTGGCAGGCAAGGAGTATGTGTGCAAAATTTGGCATGGATCTGGGCAACGGTTGCGGAGATATGAGCAGGGCAAAAGTGTGACGTGTGACAGACAGACAGACAGACAGACTGACTGACTGACGGACGGACGGACGGACGGACTCACAGCTGGTCGAGGTTTTGATAGTAACTGCGACCTAACGGTCGCAATAACATTTATGCTATTTCAATATTACAAGTAATGCACTATTACACTATTTCACCTATTACACTACCAGTAAGACTCCCTAATCGGGAGATAAGCGACCGTAGGTCACATGCATACACAAAGAGGGCTGTAACTGCCATTGGTTCCTAGTTGTGTGGGCAATGTGTAGACATACTGTGTACCGATGTGCGTGATTTTAGGGCAAAATCTGTAGGAGCAGTGTCCAAAAATGTGTTTTGCAAGAATCGGCCTCATGGTGGCGCTAGAAGAGGGCCATGTGAGAAATGAGGGGTGGGGTCTCCGCGTTGCCTTGGCGGACGAATAGGTACCGTCCCCGGCTCTCCCGGACGCTCCTAGCCCGAGTTACGGCATTTTATGTGAGCTGCAGTGGAGGGGGTCCTCCACTGGGGGCGCCACCACTTTGGCATCCGTTCTGGAGCAGCAGGAGTCGGTGGTCCCCGGGAATTCCCCGTGAGCAGCCCCGTTGGGGTGGTCATTTGGTCATTTTTGCATATTTGGTCATTTTTTACATCTGGGGGTCCCCCAGGGACCTGGGGGTCCCTGGAGGTCCGGGGGTCCTTGGAGGTTGTAGTTTGGCAGGCAAGGAGCGTGTGTGCAAAATTTGGCATGGATCGGGCCAACGGTTGCGGAGATATGAGCAGGGCAATAGTGTGACGTGTGAGGTGTGACAGACAGAGGGACAGACAGACAGACAGACGGACAGTTTGTGCAGGCTGTGATAGTAAGTAGCGACCTACGGTCGCAATTACACTTATTGCTAACCAGCCATGGACCCCTTTGGAAACCCCTCAGGGACCCCCAGAGGTCCCCGAACCACATTTATTGCTAACCAGCCATGGACCCCCTTGGAAATCCGTCATGGACCTCAAGAGGTCCCCGAACCACACTTTGGGAACCAGCCATGGCTGTACGTGTACCAGGCTGTTGTGAACCAGCCATAGAAACCCTGGGGGTCCGCAAACCACACTTTGGGAACCAGCCATGGACCCCCTTGTAAACCCCTCATGGACCCCCTGCCTGCCTGCATGTTGATCCTATTACTTGGATGTTAGACTAGCCTACAGCTTTTATTTTGAAGTTGTGTACCATGTGACTTGACACGTGGTCACGTGACATTCATGATGACGATTTCTTTCCTGGACTTGAAAATTGAATAATGGGCCTATTTTTTGTTTGTCGGTTCCAAATCAAATAATGCCAAAATATGAATCACACATTCAAAAAATTGAGCAAATTTTAAGCATTTTCCTGATTTTTTTGTGGGCTAGAAAATTGGAAAAATGGGCCCATTTTTTGATTGTTGTAATGGGGTAAGAAATTAAGAAATACCTTTTTCAAGATGTTTTTCCTTTGTCGGTTCCAAATCAAATAATGACAAAGATGAATCACACATTTAAAAAATTGAAGCATTTTCCTGATTTTTTTGCAAGCTAGAAAATTGGAAAAATGAACCAATATTTGATTTTATGGGGAGCTAGAAAATTAGAAAATTGAGAGAAAAATGATTTTTTAAAATTGAATTCCTATTGAAAATCTAACGATACTTTAGTACCCTGACCCGATCTCAGGCCAGACCTCGCTACACTGCAGACAGAAGCGACAAATCATTATTCAGCTATAAGACAATTTGTTGTTGCCATGACTACACTCAGGGCCAGGGCTACGTACCAGCAGAACTTTTCCATTCCCAGTTGCCGGGGTGCTTTTTTTTAAATGTTAAAGCGTCGCTTTCCAATATGCCACAAACCATATTTAAAAGCACCAGATTTCCATTAAGTTGCTTCCCGTCTGCCTTGCATTTTTCTTTTTTTTTTAAGGCAACATCATTCAGGTCAGAAAACTCTCTATCTCTAGGTTTTAACTTTTTATGTTTTTTATTATTTATTTTTATATGAATGCCCTGGCCTGTTCGTCAGTGGTGTAAAGTAACTGAGCACATGTACTGTACTTAAGTACAATTTTGAGGCATTTGAACTTTACTTGAGTATTTCCAATTTCCAATACTATTACTTCTATCCACTACATCACGGATACAAATATTGTACTCTTACTCCAATACAATTATGTGAAAACTAGTTATACTAGTTACTTACAAATATAACTTATAATATTATAAAACATACATGAACCACTGTAGCCCTCTTTTATACCTTGGCTATTTGAAAATAGACGATCTACGAGCTCACAACGCGCCGCGACGTGTTGTGAGCTTGTAGATCTGCTATTTTCAAACATTTTGTACTTAGTTTTGGTGCCAATATACTTTCATTTTCACTCAAGTATATTTTGAATTCAGACTTTGTCTACATTGCAGTATTGATACTTTTACATAAGTAAAACATTTAAGTACTTTTTCCACCACTGCTCAAAACACGTTTCGAGCTTTGCTGATCAGCTGTTTTTGAATTCCTGAAAATTACCAGTTTTGGACATGCAGTATGAGGTTTCCACCCGACAACAAAGATTTCCATAGAGAATCATGGATACGAAACAGAAAGAAACAAGCTACAAAAAAAACAAACAAGTTATATAACTCCATATCATCCTATTTACCCAACAATTTAACCCAGTGTGTTTGTTTGCACTTATAAAGTAAGTTTGCGTCCCGTTGGATGTTCCGGGCCCAAAGGGTAGCACAATTATGTCTGTAAAATAAAATATGTAATAATATAGGCTATACATAAAAAACAAGATAATTTCTCTGCGACTCTGTCCGAGTAGAACTGCTCTTGATGTTTGGGCTGTGGGCGCTGTGTTCTGCTGACAATCTGTTTTAATGGCGGGCACAGAGACACGGATGGAGGGGGGGGGATTTGACTAGGAAAAATACAAACGCAAGCTACTCCTTTCATCAATGTTTAACTGCTTAAGCCCTCCATGAGTTGCCTCTGTACTCAGGCCAGTGATGCAATGTGCTGTAGGTGCGCGACATCTAGATTGTCTGATTTAAGAGCTTGGAGTGGTATTAATTGTCTCTGCCAGGCTGAAGGTGTGGCCTGTACTCTGTTTTGCCCCCTGTCCATGTGTGTAAATGGTGCATTTATATAATGTAGCACCAATTATTCAAGGCGCTTTACAATGATTGTGCATTACATTCACTCACACACACACACACACACACACACACACACACACACACACACACACACACACACACACACACACACACACACACACACACACACCACACACACACACACACACACACACACACACACACACGGAGGAGGAAACCATGCAAGGCACCAACCTGCTCATCCGGAGCAACTAGGGGTACAGCGGCTTGCTCAAGGACACTTCAACACTAACTCTGGGGGAGCCCAGGATCAAACCGGGAACCTTCTGGTGGCCAAGCGGCTAAGCGTTTGAGCCACTGCCTCCGCTGTGTGTGTGTGTGTGCGTGTGTGTGTGTGTGTGTGTGTGTGTGTGTGTGTGTGTGTGCGTGTGTGTGTGTGTGTGTGTGTGTGAGTGAATTTTTTTGTATTTCAATTTATATCTATAGGCATGTGACCAAGAAGGATCAGTCAGATGTTTTCATATGCAATCCTGATTGGCTAATATTGGCACATAAATCAACATATTGTGTCTGTGTCATAACCTAATCAACATGAATCCTTCAACCTCCACAGATCCACGGACCTCCACAGATCCACCTGACACTGTTGGCCCACAATACCTACCTGACCTGGCGGAGACCTGTGCTCAGAGAACTTTTTTTTGATGACTTCACCCATGTTCAACCTAATTGGTTCTAGTGAGTTTATTCCCCCTCTTTTCCCCTTTGTTTTTACTAATAATGTATTACAATTACCATGCTAACTTTCCAGCAATAGAAAGCCTATCGTTTGTTGCCTGGTTAACTCATACCTCGTGATCCCCGTAGAGACCGTAGATTTCCCGCTGTACCGCGCTGCCATGCCCGTAGAGCCCGTAAAGTTTAATTAGCTTTAATCATTATGAAAGGATTAAAAGTATTAGCGCAGATTTTCGCTGATTCTGGCTCTTTAGGCCCGCCCCCCTAACTGTATCCGGTCATTTCCGGTCTGGACCGGATCCAGCTTTCCGTATCCAGTCTGAGCCTGGGCCATAGTCCCGCCTCCATTGGTTTACTGTGTAACAGAAGTGGAAGCTACTTGGCGATGGAACGCTCGTTTTTCAATCGGATTTTTGCGTTTGGAAACTTTGATCCAGTCTCTACACGCCTGGATTATGATCCCCGCACATATCGTGCGTTTTGTGCGCGAACGTGTCCACGTGTTACCATAGCGCACAGTTGGCTTTTTTCAATGCTTTTTCATGTAAACACTGGCTGATAAGCAGAGATACAGCGTGGCAACGGATATGTCTTTTTCAATGGGGTTTTTTGTATTCGAAAGCTTGTCACCGAGTCTACACGTCTACTAGATGAGTCGCGCACAGATTGTGCACGATGCGTGCGCGTGCCCACGCTAAAAGGTAAGGACAATTTGGCAGCTGCTTACTACAGCTATGTTTAAAATGGCAGAGAAAAAGTTAATAAACCAGACTCTTATCACACTCTTCGTTTTGGGAAGAGACCACTACCACCAGGGGGTGGTGTTGAGTGCAGTCTGGTTTTAACCAGGCAATATTGTTTGTACTTGCTCGGTTTCCCCATCAATGATGTCGATGTTAGACAGGTTTCTGAACTGTCCACATCCCTCCCGTAGACAGAGTGGACAAAAATGGTGCCATATTATAATGAGCATTAGTGAGCATCTATTTGTTTGTTTGTTTGTTTACTTATTTATTTACTTACTTACTTATTACTTAATCATTTTAGATGTGGCAGGCCCTGAAATAAACATACATTTGTGTTTACTTTGTTTAGTGGGTCATGCTGGCCCTTGATGTGTGTTTATGTGAGTGTGTGTGTGCGCACACAAGCAAGAGTATGCGCGCACGTGTGTGTGTGTGTGTGTGTGTGTGTGTGTGTGTGTGTGTGTGTGTGTGTGTGTGTGTGTGTGTGTGTGTGTGTGTGTGTGTGTGTGTGTGTGTGTGTGTGTGTGTGTGTGTGTGTGTTCTCGTGCACGCGCTAATTGAACTGGTATGCAAATTGTTCTCATTTTTCAAAGAGTCTTAATGAGTCTCTGTGTGACAGGCTTCAAATCAATGAGGTCCGTTGGCACCGGAGAGAAGCACGTCACTCTGCCAAGGCATCAATATAAAAGATTAACATTTACACATTAAAACCCCCCTCGCCCTGCTACTGTACCCTCTGTGTGTGTGTGTGTGTGTGTGTGTGTGTGTGTGTGTGTGTGTGTGTGTGTGTGTGTGTGTGTGTGTGTGTGTGTGTGTGTGTGTGTGTGTGTGTGTGTGTGTGTGTGTGTGTGTTACGATACTTGTGAGGGCTCCGTGTCCACCCAAGTATAGTTCAATTTGAGAAATCGACCTTTCCTGATGCTCACAAGTTACATGGCTGTTTTGGGTTTAAAACCGATTTGCAGATTTAGGTTCACAATTTGGGGGGAAAAAAATCATTTGGGTTAGGATTAGACGTTTAGATACATTTAGACATTACTTTATTTGAAGTATTTTCAAATGTTCTCCAAAATAGTAATGTATGTAATGTTGTAGATTGGCTATTTTCAAATGAAATGTATAGGCATTACGTGGTTAATGTATGTTTTGTAATACAATTCAAGATCTACAAAGTAAATAGTAACTACGGTTTTCAAATAATTAAAGTAGTAAAAGTACAATATTTGGCTCTGAGATGTAGTGGAGTAAAAGCAATACTGATTGGAAATATAGTAAAGTAAAAGTACCTTAAAACTGTACTTGAGTATAGTACTTAAGTAAATGTACTTAGTTACTTTACATCACTGGGTTAGGATTAGACATTTGGAGGTTTAGATTTGTGGGTTACTGTATGCCTAGTCTCGCATAGCCAGACAACTATTCCACAATCTCCGAATGCTATATAGTCTGGAACGGCAGCTCCTGAGCGGCGAGTATCGGAAGTAGCCACTGCTGCACTGAACTGTAGTCCCATTGGAAACATAACAGAAACACACTATCACAGACAGTCATTCGAGCGGCATCTTTCCTGTTGTGGGTGTATAGTTTAACCCTTAAGTTCTGTTCAGATTCACTACACCTTCGTTCTGTTCGGGTCATTTTGACCCGGTGGATATTTGGTTTAAAAAAAACAACACTAATATAAATTTTAACTTAACAAATCATCATGATACATTGACTTTGACTCAATACCAAACAATTCATATGATATATTTGGTAAATGTTTGCATTTCTGCTTTGCTATATCACATTAAACACTGAAAGAGCTAGGCGTTTTTACTGATTTAGCTGAAATCCATGTAAAAAAAACGACTTCATTTAATACTGGGCAATATTGCTCATGCTTATAGGAAGGGGGGGAGGGTTCGGAATGGGGCTTCGGAAGGGGGGTGTTAGAAGTGGGGGTGACTGTGTGTCTGTGTTTTGGCATAATACTGTGTATTTCTGTGCTTCCGGGTCAAAATGACCCGAACAGCACTTAAGGTTCAAAAAATATGAGGGGGGTGTAGCATGGGTGTAGTGCAAAAATATTTTTTTTACATGTTCATCTCAGAAGAATCTTTAAGGCCAGTGAGTTTCAGGTGGAAACATTTTTAACTTCTACCTTTTTTTTCCAAATGAAAATGTAAAACGGGTCAAAATGACCCGAACAGCACTTAAGGGTTAAGACAACATTTGAAAACATCATGGAAGTAACACCAATAACACCAGAGAAAGACAAAATAATGCAACCAAAAATATTGAAAGGAGACATAACGCTTCCAGTAGGACTTGCTATTGCTACTGCACCAAGGGAGCCGGTGCGTCACATCCGCTTTATCTCGCACTCATCGTTTCTATTTCCGTGCCCCAGACTGTATGCCGGGAGCATTTGCAAATCACGTTAGGCAACAGTCTGGCCACGCCAGACTACTGTATGCCTGATGTTGGAGCCTACACTGAAAATAGCACACATACAGTACCACACGCTGTAACCCGCTATGTGAGCTTGTAGAACTGCTATGTTTGGGCTTTAGCATTGTGGGCAAAGCCTTAAAAATAAAACATGTATTTGAAAAATTGTCATTCTAAAACGGTGATGTTCTCACATGTATTGTAATGTGTGTGTGTGCGTGTGAGTATGCGTGCGCGTGAGCAGTGCCTGTGATGGCTGTTTTGAAGTCGCAGTGGGGATCGCGATGAAGTCGATTTGCGACGACGTCTCATTTGGGGATGTTGTCAGAGTAAACAGGGACATTTGTCAATGTCGCCTTTGTACCTTGATATCATCAAGTTTTTGGACAGGCAGGGTCCAAAAACTGTTTACTTTTCAGGAAATGAAAACATTTGGATCTGGTGTAGTTATCATTCAGTCACAAATAGGCATGGTGGGACGCGATAGTCATTATCGTGAATGTATCGTGAGATTGTCCTCCGTCATACACTTGGATGAATGAGCTTTAAATTCACTACCACTTATACCCTCTATTTGATAAAGCGGACCTGTGAAGAGCACATTTGGTTCGCTCTTATTTCACTCTACACAAATCTCAAACTAACAGATCAACAAGCTCACAGACTATAGTGTACATGCACGCACGCACGCACGCACGCACGCACGCACGCGTAAAAATGATTTAAACTAGTGAAAACAGTCGATCTACAAGCACACAACGCCTCGCACCGCGAGAAGTTTTGTGCTTGTAGATCTGCTGTTTTCACTACTTTTGTGCGACAGCCTTGTACGATGAAGCAGGGCTTTACTTTGCGAAAGAACGTACACATTTGAAACTTGGAGGTACGAGGTTTCCACCCGACAACGACGATATACTGTAGTGGTGGCTGCTATATTAAGTTCCCACTTTGAGACACACGCTGATATAGGAAAGTCTGTTTGAAATTAAACCGAAAAGAAAGCAAAAAGAAGAAGAAGAAGAAAGGAAAAAAGAACGAGGAGAAGCCAACATTTGATTGTGATTTCTTTGACAAGGATGCGAGTGGAGGCAAACCCGCCCTCCCTGTCCAATTAATTCCACATCAAACGTGGCTCGCAGTGACAAGTATCTCATAGGTTGAACCTGGCTGCCACTTTGCCTAAAATAACAAACAAAATAACATGCCAACAGTTGAGGATGACTCATGGCTCGGGGGAAGGAGATGTGTTGAAATGGCTTTTCAAAAAGAAGGGTTTTCTTTCTAGGATCGTAGATACAAATGTACTGTATTTTGTAAAAAAAATAAATAAAAAAAAAAGAGAGAGAGAGAGAAAAAATACAAATACTGTGTGTGGTGAATTGGACTTAATGGCTTTGTATATGTGAATAATTATTCACTGAACTTTACCGATTTTCACCTCCAGCTCGTAACATCAAAAGTAACAGATTTTCCTGAAAGTTTCTCAAAAAATATCAGCAATTGTGAAAATAAGTAAATGACACATCTACAAGCTCACACCACGTCAAATTGCTGCATGTTGTGAACTTGTTACACACACAAACACACATCATTTTATGTGTGAGGTGTTCAGTTTTGTGTGTGCAGTTTTGAGAAAGCCGTTAATTTATTGAGAAACGTGTCAACAATGGTGAACAGTGAAGACATATTGCTATGTCAGTGGTGCTCAAACATATGTATGTCACGGACCCCCCCCCCCCCCCCCCCCCCCCCCAAACGTGTTTGGCCGCCGACCGCACCTCAAACTATTTGTTCCAGGGACCCACAGGAAAGGTGCGAGTTAAGACATGTTTGCTTTTAAAACTATACATATTCCAAAGATTTGCAACATGTTTCACTATTTTATTTTTAATTTTTATTATTTCAAAAATAGCGTATCTACAAGCTTTCCCAATTTTAATGTGTTAATCTCTGACAAAGAGGCGGAACGTTTGTTGTTGATCTGATTATCTTTCTTTGGTCTGTTTTCACGAGCAGAGCTTAAGATGCCCACCTTCAGAGGGATTTCTGAAAAGGAGACAGATATTGCATGAGCAGTGCTTTTATGTTGCTAGTAATGAATCTATGCCAACACAATGCCTCCCTCAGATTGTTGAGTTTGAGCGAGCAACAGAGAGAGGGAGACAGACACACACACAGACGAGTGCAAACAAGAATGGGAGAGGCTGCATACTGCATTGTTGCTCCAAAGGGGGAAACATATGCAGAGAGAGAGAGAGAGAGAGAGAGAGAGAGAGAGAGAGAGAGAGAGAGAGAGAGAGAGAGAGAGAGAGAGAGAGAGAGAGAGAGAGAGGGAGGGAGGGAGGGAGGGAGAGAGAGAGAGAGAGAAAGAGAGTGTACAATTCACTCTGATCCCCATCCAAGCATATGCAGCTGGGATGGGAGTTGACTGTTTAGCATTTTATTACCCGCTTGACTTGGGCACAAGTTGCTGCCTCCAGTGAGCGTGCAATGTAGATTTGAACAAGCAAACGTGTACACACACACACACACACACACACACACACACACACACACACACACACAAGCAAGTCCATCACAGTCAGCCATGCGCACGCATGACTTATTTTGTCGTTAGTCAGTGCACGATCCGTGCACGATGAACACGCACACGCCCACATTAAAAGCTAAGAAAATTGTGGCAGTCAACGCGACAAAACCCTAACCTCAGTAACCGTGACATGGGTGAGTAGCTAACCAGCCAACTCCCTTAGTCGAAATGATGGGACATAGAAATAATGAGATTTCCCCATGTTTCCATTGTCCATTGCACTCAATTCACACAATAACAAGACATACAATACAGTACATACAATAAATTACAGCTCCCATAGCAGCAGAGGATGTGTTCACAGAAAGGGAGCATGTGGGCTGTGGGGGTTTAGCGAAGGATCAGTGTGTACACATCGGGAGCAAGCGAGGGCGAGACAGAGATTATAGAGCTCTTCTCAATAAAGATCTTGGAAAGAAAAAGAGAATGTGTTTATTTCACTGTAAATAAACAGTGATAAGATATTAGCGGCTTAGCAGCAATATAGCAGAGGCTTATAAGCCTGGCTAAAGCCCCCCGTCCTCCCACCATACCCCCGACACCACTGGGTTTGAGTGGTATTGATCTCAAAGTGTCAGGGGTCCTTAAAGGTATAGGGCAAGTGATATGTTTTGGTTAATCATTGAGTGCTTCTTAACAACACACTGAGTGCCGTTGATTAAACAATGATTTAATCGCCGAGTGCCATGCTATTTTATAGATTCGTCCTGATTTTGGAGGCTTGGCGTAAAAGTAATCTGAGTAAATGTAATGTTTTGATTTTCTTTGCGGTAGTATTTACTACTATTTACTATTTTCACTCGGAACAGAAAAATGACAATCGCGGCCATCAGTGCTTTTGTAACGGCCGGTAGAGAAGGGCCCGTTTTAAACATGATCTGGAGTTAGATTACCACTTTTGTGAATCTCATAACACTGGCCTGTGATATATGGGAATTGGGAACCGGGCTTCCTGGTCACGTGATCCCCTTGCATTTCGGGAATTGGAGTGTTTCTCTTCGGCCGTGGCTGCCTGGTACAGTAAGCTACAGTTTGATATAAAACAATAACCGACGCGCCAAACGCGTCGTCGGCACCAGGAGACATTAAAGAGTTTGACGTGGGGGCGCGTCATGGGCATCTAATGTGTTTAAGTAACAGGGCTCTCCCCATATCTCCAGCTCTCTATAATAAACAGAAAATACACGTTCAGGTGAGTTGTAAAGATTCAGCCAGTCAGGAGAGAGTACCCATTCATCAGCTAGTGTTCCAGACCCAATTTTGTCTGCTCATTTCTTTGTATCATCACGTCCAAATCCATTTGTTGTCTCTGCCAGGCGGCCAAAGGCATGGCAGAGACCAGGCCTGGAATTTCGTCATTTTAGGAACAAAGCCACTTGGCCTTTGGTGTTTTTGAGGGCACAAAGGCCAAATGCCAGGGCAGGAAGGCCATCAAATAAAACAAAACTTTAGTCCATTGAAAGAATTTGTTGAATTTAAGGGTTTGGGATGATAACCTAATCTGCAGTGAAATAAATAAATGATGGTATTTACAAACTGATCCATGCTCAGTCTAAGATGGGGACCCGGGGGAGTTAAGATTTCAGAATCTCAACAAAAGACACTTGTGTCTACACGACAAGAAAGAGACACAGGTTTCTACTGTTTACATATTGACAAGAAAGAGACAGAGGAGAAAAGGGTCCTGACCGCTGGTGCATTAAGGCCACTGTGGCCTCAGGTCAAGCCAATGTTTTGAGGGGCACAAGGCCAAATTGAGCGGCAACGGCGGCCATGGCCTTCATGGCCTCCATGAAATTCCTGCCCTGGCAGAGACTTTGTTCCATACGTCCGTCCGTCTGTGAACAGAGCTATAGTGTGTGCCAGCGGCTACGTCATTGTAGTCCTTAGCGGCCATTTCTTGGGACAAAACACAGGTGTTTCAATTGTTTGATTGCATAGAACTAATGCTTTACTCCAATCAGAACACCTGTGTAAGGCTGTGTTTACCCAAGAAATGGCCGCTCTTAGAACTACATTTGGCACACCCTATAGTCTCCGGCACCGTTGCAGCTCAATCGCAGCGAAGATGTGCACGCACACTCCCTTGATGCAGAACAGAACCTCTGGCCTATTTATTTTCAGATCTGCCTGATAAAGTGCAACCAGGAGGACGATTTTCGCTAAACACAGTTTGTATATTATTCCTACAGATTGTGTTCAAACGTCACACAATCGGTACACAGTTATCTCTATAGTCATTAAACCACACGGTTCACTCATATTTTAAATTTTCTGAAGAATGTTGGCTTCGAAAGTATGCAAGATGGTCCGTCTTGAACAAAATGCCTCAAATCATGAAAAACTTTGAAACCACTAGTCCAAGGAAGTGTCAATGCCAATGGTGGCGTTATAACAGAGCAATTCGCGTTTTTATCTATAACTGGACCGATCAGAGTGATGCACCAAAGAATAACCTCTGCCCTGCATTTTTCAAATCAGTCTTTTATAGTGCCACCAGGAGGCCGATTTTTGCTAAACATATATTTCTTGATATTATACTCCTACAGGTGTTTGATACACAAAACATCACGCAAATCGGTACACATTGGGCTTGTTTATCTATAAGCTGTTCATACATAACATGTAAATAAAATGCTAAAAGACGCATGTAATTTCTCGAAGCTAAAGCGGACGTGCAATTGATGAAAGGGTGTGTAAATCCCTGATCCCGTGTGTGTGTGTGAAATGTACCCCTATTTATTCCGGCTGGGGACCCCAAAACCGTAATCAATGGGGGTGAATGTACTGTAATATATATTTTGTTCTCAACAATGCGATAAAAAACAGAAAAATAAGTCTCCGCGGCGTGAGTAATCAATAGGAAAAAAAGTCATTTTCAGTGTGTGTGTGTGGTAGTATTGTGTGTACATTGTGTCTAAATGGTGTACATTGTGTGCGTTGTGCTGAACAGAGTGAGAACTAGCACAGAGCCATCTGCCTCCCAGTGTGTGATTGTATCCCCCCCGCCTCCCCCTTCCTCTCCAGGTAGGAGGCGTTGAGCCTGGTTCATGCTTCGTCGTACAGAGGCGTCGCGCTGCGAACGTATAGCGGACCTACAAGCCCACGCCGCATCGCGTCTTGGCTTGTAGCTCGGCTGTGTAGCGAAGCACGAGTAAGGCCTCGTATTCCTTACCTGCTCGCTCGCTCTCTCTCTCTCTCTCTCTCTCTCTCGCTCTCTCTCTCTCTCTCTCTCTCGCTCTCTCCCTGTGTTCATCCTCCCTCAGGCAGCTGTCATCAGTTTGGGTGCCACCACACACACTGTGTGTGTGTGTGTGTGTGTGTGTGTGTGTGTGTGTGTGTGTGTGTGTGTGTGTGTGTGTGTGTGTCTCTCTCTCTCTCTCTCGCTCGCTCGCTCTCTCAATCTCTCTGACCTGGTTCTGTTGCAACCTGCTGGAATAAGGCCTTACGTTGTTCACAGTATAGCTGAGTTCTGTGCGTGCGCACACACACACACACACACACACACACACACACACACACACACACACACACACACACACACACACACACACACACACACACACACATTCTACCAATATGCACATTTTTTTGCAAACACTGGCGTTTGCACTCAAACATTTGCCACATACACTTTCTTTTCATACATTCTTTACACACACACACACACACACTCTCACACACACACACACACACACACACACACACACACACACACACACACACACACACACACACACACACACACACACACACACACACACACACACACACACAGCACTGCACTGCATGAATTTAGGATGCAGCGAACAGCAGCATTGCAGACCTGAAGCCTTATTTCATCCTCTGGAAAACAACAGATCTACAAGCTCACAACCCGTCGTGTTTTTGTTTCCAAAATGTTGTCATTAATTCATGTTATTTAAAATGATTTTCAAAAGATTTACACAAACATCCAGGATACTTGACTAGCTTGTAGATCTGCTATTGGCCGGTTTTCCCAAAGTGATTTTAGCCCATCGTAGCTCACGCATGGTCGTAGAGACCAAGCCCTTTTTATCCGATCACTTGTCTGTTGTCCGTATTATTTAGACAGGAGTAAGACTTTATTAAGCACTTTGTGAAATCTGAATGTTGGTGTAGTTGTAGGGGGCTAAATAAGTCGCTCTGCCCGAACCCATGTAAACACGGGAACATGACGGTCGGGGCTTGGTCTCTACGACCATGCCTGAGCTACGATGGGCTAAAATAGCATTGGGAAACTCGGCCATTGTCACTTGTTTGGGCCCCAAACATTGTTTTTCTGTTTTTAACTAACATGTATCCACTGTGATAAACTACACACATTGTAACTATATCTATATCTATAGCCTATATATATATATGTTACAGTATGTTCAAGAAACCAGTAAAAGTTGTCAAGGAGCACTCGTTTTGACGTTCACCACACACTAATCACCACCAGATGGCGACGTCAGCCACTGCTCTGCCATTCACCAGAGTGTATATAAGAGAGTTACGTCACGCTTTGAACTCGCCGCAGACCGGAAGTGTTTACTCTTTATTTACTAGCCTAGCCTAGCCTAGCCTAGCCTAGCCTAGCCATTAGCTCCATTGTAGTCACTTGGACAGGGCGTTTAACGTGCGCTTGCAGGCCTGGGCATAAATATAACGATTGCATTCACCACGGCTTCGTAACTCGCGCGGCGCTCCGCCGGCCGCGCGGCCCTGGCCCGCGCGGTCCGCTGGCCTTCGCGCCGCTTGGGGCTTCGTGGACCCAGGGGGGCCTCGTAACTCGTTTGGGCTTCGTGGATACAGGGGGGCTTCGGTAGCCGCTCGCAGTGTCGTGGACAATAGAGCGGCGCACCGCCTGGAGTACGTTGTTGTGGCGACCGCTTGCTCCGCCCCGTGCCGCACCACGAGTGCTCCGCGTCTCGAATGTGCTGTTTCTCTAATATACTATGACATATATATATATAGTTCTCAAAGGGGTCCTGGTAGTTAGCATAGCATCATCATTATTTTAACCACTTCATCCATACATGTTTTTATGAATATTTTCAAAATGAGCAAATCTAATATAACATCAATAATGCAATGTAGAAATAGAAGTCCCGTATTCAAGTTCAAAATGTGTAATTTGGAACAGTGGTTCTCAACCCTTTCAGGCCACGACCCCCCAAATAATCAAATTTTAACTAGAGAACCACCCACCCTGACGAGCACTAAGAGTTGAGACAGTTCTTAATTGTTCTATTGCGTTGCGAGGTGTTGTGAGCATGTAGATCAGCTATTTTCACAATTTCTGCCTCTAATATTTGACAATTTGGCCGATGTTTAATTTGTCATTTTAGAGGTAATAAAAAAGGTCCTTAATTGACACTTTAGAAATGTGCAGATACCCTCTATACACTTAAACATTATGTTAGTTTGTTTACTGTTGAGTGAGAAAATAAGTAACGTTGCACATTAAGTTAATCATCTGGGGACCCACAGGTTGAGAACCACTGATTTAGAAAACTGTATATACAGGGCTGAAGTGGTTCATGTTTATTAGGTAATAATAATCTAAATATGCAAACTAACTACTAACTAAAGCCGTCAAACAATTGTAGTGGAGTAAAAAGTCAAACACGAGAGGTAGTGGAGTAGAAGTGTGAAAGTATTGAAAGTTGGAAATACTGGAGGAAGTAAAAATAAAATAAAACAAAGAAACTCAAAATTGTAACAACGAGAAATCTCGTCAATTTGTCCTCTGTCCACACCGCCAAAGACGAGATTATCATTTTTTTAAATTATTATTTATTTCCCCGTTGGATTATGGTAGCGAGAGCTACCCAGCACCTGTGAGTGATACCACTACAAATCCCAGACTGCAACAGGAAATTATGTCTTCCCAAAATTATCCTGTCTGTTGCCTCCATGTAAATGGTTTCTATTTATCTCTGATTATTTTCCCAGATGCGTTTTTTGGTCAAAAGAAGCTTTTTCTTTTCTACAGACCCTAAATAAAGACCGAAAGATCGCGGATATAATGTTGTTTTTCCGGTGGCAATAGGAGAGACGAGTCTTTCCAACGTCAACTCCTTTGTTTACATCCGTGTTGGAAAAAGTGTGGCTGTGGATCTTCAAAGGTGTGTAAAAACGCTCGAAATCGCTGGCAAGGGGCTGTTTTAACTCTGGCAGTTATTAAGTAGCCTAGAGTACTTGAATACATGTACTTGCCACCACTGTGACATGCATCCGTCCGTCCGTCCGTCCGTCCGTCCGTCCGTCCGTCCGTCCGTCCGTCCGTCCGTGCGTCTGTCCATGCATCCGTCCATCCATACATGCATCCATCCGTCCGTCCGTCCATTAAGGGATTAATGTGATGTTTGTCCTTCCTGTCCTCTCCTCTCCTCCCATTTCCTCTCGTCTTCTCTTTCCGTCTCTCCTTACCTCTCCTCACTTCCATACATAATATATATATTTTCCACTTAAAAATAGCAATGCCACAATATATATATATATATATATATATATATATATATTATATATAAAGAAAACAACAACACTCTTTGAGTCTTTTACAAGGAAAAAGACCTGCCTTGACATCAAAATTACAGTGCCAAAGTAAAAAATACTGGATTCTCTTCCCCCACAACCTATTAAATCAGTTTTAATTGGTTAGCGTATTGAACGAATGCACTCCATCTGCAAAGTAACCAACTAAAGTTGTCAATAAGTAAACAATGTCCTCGGAGACGCTAAGTACAATTAAGACGCCTCAGGGCGAGGTCGCGCCATGTCTTGACCGTCTGGCCAGTCAATGTATATCGGACCAGTTAGCCATATTTTGAGACTCCTGGTATATGGAGGTCCATGTACTGTATATGGAGATATGATGTGAGACCCCAAACATGCTTACTCAGTTATTCGTGAAAATCCTATGATTGTATCACATCTGACATCATACAATCCCTTTTATGCCCATACAAGGAATCCTTGTCTGAACCAGCCACACCACTGTGATGTCACCTGTTTACGCCCATATATCCCTGTCTGAGTATCTGACATCACTGTGATGTCACCTGTGATGTCACAGTGATGTGTCGGGAACCACAGTGTCAGGCGTTACCCGTACAGTCGAATACGGACAAGCTGTGCCGGTTCTGACAGTAAACTACTACTACGGAACAGTTACCCATATGGAAACCCCTGGATAATAGTCAACAATGTTATGTCAAAACATGCCCATATGGGCATTACCAGATATGTCCTTAATATTGATGACATTGGGACAGGGATCTCCATATATGGGCTTCACAGGTGTTACCAATGATACTGATTAAGGCTCTGTTCCATTCTGGTCAAACAGAGTCAGGGTGCTGATATTGTGCATGTTGGCTCACTGGAAACTCTCTGCTACGCCAGTGGGTCACAACCTCAAAGTGTCCTTGAGGGGGTTCCAAATGGCCCCTTATGGGTCTTTAACTCTGAGAGTGGACAAATGGAACCAAATGGACCCGTACGCGTCCATTTGGTTCCATTTGTACACTCTCAGAGTTACGGTGGTCCGCGAAATCAAAACATTTGAGAACCTCTGCGCTACACTACCTGGAACAGAGCCTTTGTTTGTTACTACCGCTAACATTGCTGTGTCACTGTCACTCTTCACTTCTGTCGCATCATCAACTATATTGACTCACATCCAGTGAGTGAGGAGCCCCCACCGGGATGCCATAGAGATTTCGTCCTACTCCTCCCGCCTGACCCCCCGCCCGTAGGATTATATATCACCCTCCCCGCCCCGGCTGCCCTCCCCCACAACACGGGCCAACTGTGCTCGTGTTGTAGCCGCGCGACAAAGCCGGATCCACCGCGGTGGGTTCGAACCAACCCCCTCCGCGGCGCTAGGTAGTCACTTTTTACCAATAAGTGCTGTAAAGTAACATTTACTCAAGATATTCACTTGTGGTGTGGGCGCTGGGGGCGTGTTCCCTCCTCCGCGTCATCAGCGCCCACACCCTAGGTGGGGTTGGCGAAAGGGGCTTTCTGCGTGGAGTTTGCATGCATGTTCTCCCTGTGTCTCCTAGATACCCTCACAAAAACATGCAGTAATCCTGGTCTCTACTGTATAATGCCTCCCCCTTGCCAGCCGGGGCGCCTGATGGAGGGGAAATTAAGGAACTGGTTGGAATAACGTGTTCCTTCCACACGCTACGACCAAATCGGGGAAATCCCAAGTCAGGTGAAAAGAAGCAACTTGACCTACTCATGCATAGAAGGAAGCCTGAGGTCAGTCCGTTGTCTCCCCAGGCACGGCAGAGCCCAGGATTACAAGTTAGGCAATTGGCACTGGGTGAAAAAAATGGGTTGCATCGTGGGATAAAAATCTAAATAAAAAAAGAAATGCACTTAATTACATATTGTACTTCTACTCCACAACATTTATTTGAAAACGTACTTACTAGTTACTTTGCAGATTTAGATTATTATTACAAAACATACATTAACCACTTCAACCCTTTATACATTTCAGCCATGATACTGCAAGCTCACAATGTGTCGCAGTGCGACACATTGCACGCCTGTAGATCTGCTATTTTCAAAATATTTTCATACATTTGAAAACTTGAAATGGCTCATCTTGCACAATGACTACTTTCTACTTTTGGTACTTTAAGTTCATTTTTGATGCCAATACTTTTTCCCCTTTTTACTCAAGAACATTTTTTATTCCAGTCTTATACTTCTAACAGTCTGTCTACATTGCAGCATTGATACTTTTACTTAAGTACATCACACAGAAGTACTTTTTTTCCCGCTCGCTCGCTCCAGCGCGGTTCTTGGATAAACGTACGTATAGGCAGTGATGGGCAGTAGCTAGCTACAAGTAGCTTAGCTACATAGCTTAACTACATTTCTAAGTAGCGTAACGGAAAATTGCTACATTTCTCTGGGGATAGCTTGTAGTGTAATTGAGCTATATTTAATCAAGAGTAACTAGTAGTGTAGCTTACTACATTTTTCAAGTAGCTGGGCCATCACGGTCGGGATGAATAAATACATAAATAGACCAGTCATTACAATAGTGTCCCCAATAGTGAGGGGTATATACATTTAATTTAAAGCCAGAGGTTTTCTGTTTCAGTCTGGTTTATAATAAAAAATCAAACTGAGCATTTTTTGCCTGCCCATTTGTTTGGTGGAAAGTCGTTCTTGATTTTTAAAAAGTAGTGTTGATGTAGCTAGCTACATTTGCCCAGTAGCTTGTACTGTAACTTGCTTCATTTCTATGGGGATAGCTTGTAGTGTAGTTGAGCTATATTTAATCAAGAGTAACTAGTAGTGTAGCTTACTATATTTTCCAAGTAGCTTGCCCGTCACTGCGTATAGGTTACTTCCCTTTCCGCTGTCCTAGCTCCTCTGTGGGCGAGTGCGAAGGTCGTTTTGTATCCGACGTGATTAATAAATGTAATTGCTTGTCATATTGACTCAGACAGCGTTGGCTGAGTGCCACGCTAAGTGCATTATCTGCCGTCTCCTCCTGGCCCGAGCGGGACATGGCCCATAACTCTGCAGGGGAAGCCGCTCCGTGACACCGGCAGCGCTGGAAAATTACTCACGCTTAACCCATTAAGGGCAGTTGTTGGAAAAAGTATAGTCAAATGTTGTACTTAAGTAAAAGTATCAATTCTGCAATATAGAAGTACTCCTGTTACAAGTAAAAGTCCGGAATTCAAAATGTACTTGAGTAAAAGTACAAAGGTATTGGCATCAAAATGTACATAAAGTACCAAAAGTAAAAGTACAAAATGTTTGAAAATAGCCAAGCTCACAACGCATCACATTCGAAAACACATCGAAAGAGCGAGTTTTCCCAGATTCCGCCAATGCATTTCAATGGGAACGGCGTGGATGTATGGTCTTGAGCAGCTTTTGGCGCGCCGCGCAGACCTTGCGTTTATGCTTGAAGCAGATTATTTTCGATGCAGATTCTGCTGTTTCTCGGGACTCGGGAAGCGACAACTAGCCTCGCGTCGCCATACTTTCCACCTCGGAGCGACAACGGGTTGTAGCAACGTTGTGAGCTTTGGGGATGCTCTCTCCCGTTTCTCTCTGTTTGCTGTGCATGTTAGATATCTCACCACAGACGTGTGTTGCGTAACTTGTGTTGCTACGGGGAGGGTCCTAAAAGTGAGTGACAAGGTGCATCACTGGTTATTGGGACAAAATGCGCTGGTTTTTAGAATCCGCTGGATGAAAAAAAAAAGGAAAACGGCTTTGCACAAAAAGAGTTTATCAAACCAGCAACCTTATGTTGTGTGTCCGTGCACTAAGACCTGCAGGCCGATTGTACAAATGTCTTCTAAAAGCTTTTAAGGTTTTTGAAAAAAAAAAAAAGAAACTTGGCCTATTCATGTCAAGGTCAAGTCATATTTGGCCGCAGATGCCCATCTCGAAATATGTTGTTAAAGGGACCCCCAGAAGCAAAGATTTGAGTTACAAAAGTTCGCTTTTTAATATATCAATATTCAAATTTGCACAAATGTTCATGATTTGTTCATGGTTTTTCTAAAGATAGCAGATCTACAAGCTCATAGCCGCGCTATGAGCTTGTATATCTGCATTTTTTGAATAGTATTTTTTTTTAGAATAAGTATAAAATACTAAAAATTAAAAAAGTACAACAATAAGTGGTTAAAATCTAGGGTTATCCAGGTCTAAATGGATTAAAGGGATAGTAAAAGTCAGGAATTCAAAATGTAAAAGTACAAAGGTATTGCTATCAAAATGTATTTAAAGTACCACAAGTAGAAAGCACTCATTATGCAGAATGTCTCATTCACAAGTTTTTAAAACCTTTACAAAAGTAACGGTGCCTCAAAAACCTCAAAACCGAGATGACATCACACCGGTGTGATTTACAATACAAACCCCCAAATCAATCCTCCAGTTCTAGGCAACACAGAAGGGGGGAACCTTTTTTTTTATGTATTTCCACACAACTCTAAGGTATATTAATGACATAGTTTAATATAGAAAATGGGTGGTCTTCCCTTAACCCATTTAGTGCTCCAGACATGAACGGGTTAAATGTCCAGCTTGCCTCTCGCAGGCTCCATACGAAGCCATTATCTTATTTTGAAGGCCAGAAGTCCATTGCGTAAACATTTCCGGGTTGACGTCATGACGTCATTCAACGGAAGCCATCGTCACCCCATGCCGTTGCTAAAATGGCCGATCGTTGCCTTTGTTATTATGTTGTTGTAGCGAGAATCTAATGCCATCCTTGGCTTTAAAAGTGTTGTTTGGAGAAAATGGACATTAAAGATGAGATCCACCGTCGGCCTCCATGTTATGGGATTACTATTTTGTGCACGTGGATCCGTGATGATGATGAATCGGCGAGGCCGATCGTGCCAGGACCTTCCAACGGACGGTAGGGTAGGAGAACCGGCGTTACTCTATATACAGTATTTTACGCGAGTATACTCGGGATCGGCACTCTAAATACTTGAGTATTTTTCACGAGTATACTTGGGATCAGCATTAAATGAGTTAAGTGTAGTACTTTCCACCACTGAAGGTTTCCACCCGACGTTGGTAAAATTGGCAGCCACTCTTTTCACAGTCACACGGGGGAGAGAAGCAATGATTTGCAAACCCATTTATGGATAAATTGAAGAAGGCCGAAATAATATTACTGCTGCCCCTCTGCCACCCTGGGGAAATGTATGTGTAAAAGATTCATATTCCAGCGCAAAACTTCTGAAAGTCGTGATGCGCTCAGGGAACAGGAGATGAGTGCTTGTTCAAAAGTGCATTATTATTTGCATTCCGCTGAATCGATTGTACTTTACCATCATCCAGATTGTTCTTGGTTGTTGTAAAACACCAACCCCCCCCCCCCCCCCCCCCACACACACACACACACACACACAGAATGAAAAGAACAGAATGATGTCACTACGAAGAGAACAAACAAACAGTGCATGGCATACCTGACAATGTAGTGGCTTTCACTCCACTGCCTTTCTAGGATTATTAAAAAAAGTGAACATCTAATTATCTTTCTGTCTGTCTGGCAGGTTGATTAGATTAGATTAGATTAGATTAGATTAGATTAGATGAGAGAGAGAGAGAGAGAGAGAGAGAGAGAGAGAGAGAGAGCATTATTGATTGAGTGCTACCTTTACCTTCACATACATTTTTACTGACATGCACCACAATGTTGCGCGCGCATGCAAACACACACTCACACACACACACACACACACACACACACACACACACACACACACACACACACACACACACACACACACACGCACACACACACACACACACACACACACACACACACACATTTGTATTGCTGTACGTGAGTGAACACCAACATTTTATGAATTGCCATTTATGTATCTTTTTCGCATAATGTAACCCTAATGAAAATAGCCGATCAACAAGATCACAACACAACATGTTGTGAGTTGTGATTATCAATATGGGCGCACGATAAAACAATAACTTATCTTGTGAGGTGTGTACAATGCGTATTTCAAAAGTAATACGTAATACAATATGTTATATAATATATTACTCTTATTCCAAGTAATAAATAATATAATATTACTTTTTTTAAGGAGTAATATGTCTTATTACTCTCCTGAGTAATATTTAGACCCTCCAGGAAAAAAATAAAATTGATTTTGCAATCGCATAATTTCCCGCATAATCAGCCAAATGCCGCAGATTATGCCGGGGTCACATATTTTCAAAAAGGCTGCATATTCGCATACTTCCGCCCGCATATTTCACCGTATAAAATCACATAATCCACCCACATATATCCCATCTTTTCACATAATATTTTGCAACTTTCTGCATATTTTGCAACTTTCTGCATATTTTGCATGGCACACATTTCCTAACTGTTTGCATATTCTGCAACTTTCCACAATTTCACCACATAAAATCACATCCAACCCTGCATATGTCATCGTAAAAACAGGGATTTTTGCCTACATAATCAACGATTTTAGTCTGCATACTTTATTTTTTATTTTTTGCCCGCGTTTTTCTGGAGGGTCTAAATGTTGCCCCACCCTGTCTGTGATACACGGATGCAGCTGGTCACGTGCTCATCACAGAGAGCAGTGTGCAGGGAGCTGGACGAGACATTATTCTCATTCAAGCAGCTTCCTAATTAACTGAGACTTGAGAGACAGCCGGGACCCTGGAGAACACTGGAGACATGTTGTACTCTACTGTGATCTGTGTCTGATTCTATTGTCATGTTCCAGTCTGTCGTTGTCTTCACCAGGCCCACAGGCCCCGAGGCCCAGGTTATGTTTTTTTGCTCCTATGTGCGCGTGAGTCCGCGCACGTGAATGTGTGTTTTGCAGGGACGTGCTGGCCATTGGGAAAAGCGGGACGACTCCCGAATGGCCGGTTCATTCCCGGCCGGTCCAGGCCGGCCATTAGGAAAAAGTTTAAAATAAAATGTCGGCCTTCGTTCCATTTTGGGGGCTGAGCGGCCAACAAAGTAAATTGTCACTGTCAGGCAGAAACCTTGTATCTCCAAGTTTCAAATTTGTTAATTTTTTCGCAAAGCAAAGCCCTGCTTCATCATACAAGGCTGTCGCACACAACGTCTTGCGGTGCGAGGCGTTGTGTGCTTGTAGATCGGCTGTTTTCACTAGTTTAAATATTTTTTTAAATGATAAATACAAAACAAACGGTTTTGGACATACAAGGTTTCCACCCGACAACGACGAAATATAACTCATGTACAATAATTGGCCCACTGGCTTGTCACTTGTCATGATCTGAAATGGCAAATCTTTGAGTAGCAGCAGTGTATAGAGAGAGAGATCTCTCTCTATAGCGCGCAATGAGGGCCTCTCCAACTCTTTTTCCCGGGCTCAATCAGGGGCCCAGCATGTCCCTGTGTGTTTGTGTGCGCGCCAGGGCATATGAGCGGTGCGGAACGCGAGCGGCTTGGGGCTTTTCTTAGTTGAGCGTGAGCGAGCAGGTTTTAGTGGTGCGAGGATTTTCCTCCGCTCCTTGGAGCGCCGACCCTCCTCCGCTCCAAGCCGATCCGGTTGGGGCGTCTTTTGTTGGCAGTAGGCTCTTTGTGTTGGGAACGCATAGGTGGAATATTTGGGCGGTGTGACCTTAAGTAAAAATCCGGAATTCAAAATTGACTAAAATTACAAAAGTATTTGCCTCAAAATGTACTTAAAGTACTCATTAGGCAGAATGTTGTTTTCAAATGTATTTTAAAAAAGAAAACTCCAATAGTGTTGTGACACATTGTGAGCTTGTAGATATGCCGTTTTCTTATGCATTTTGACAATTTGTCTAATATGTTTGACTAGTTTTTTATAGTTACCAGTAGGTTGATTGCTTTTGATGCAGTAATGGTCTTTTCTTTTCTTTTTTTTCTCCATTTTTGGGAGTATTTAAACTTATCTATAAGTATCTTAAAAGTCATTAACTCACTGTATGCCGTCTGATGAGTTATAGCCATTTGTTCAGGCCACCACGTGACGAGTTTCACAAGTTCTATTTTTTACGCTGGATGGTGCTGTTCGCCAGCCTATGGGTCATCAATTATTTCCGTAGTCCATCCGCCAATGACCGGAACAAAAAAAAAATGCTTTTCTACTGTATATCCTGTCAGTAAATTAGTTAAATTGTCATTGGGGACCCTCCTCAAAATCCTGTGGGGACCCACCTGGGGGTCCCGACCCAGAGATTGAGAACCACTGATCTAGGCCACTTGCCTTGTTGTTAGATGACTTGTTTAAATTTATATGCCTCCTGTGCCGTACTAACCATATAGTCATCACTCTGGATGTTGTCTGCCTTAAGGCTATAGTTCACTGTTAACACAGTTGAATAGATTCATTTAATGTTGGAGCCATACAGCTATATACAGTGCCCCTGATGTTCCATCTACAGTACATGGTTGCTGGGATGCTTTACACTTGTTAAGAACTCTCACCTCTTTCCAGAAGTCAACAACATTGTTACTTAATAGCTTCTTTACTGTTGTTTAGCCTACTGTTGAGTGAAAAAAAAGAAAAAGAAAAAATGTTTATGGTAAAACAGTATTTCCCTGCAGCTCCCTCGCATCCTGACTGGCTGTAATCCACAACTGACACATGCAGCCCTGGCTAGGCACACCAGGCCTGGTGAAGTCTCCCCCCCCCCCCCCCCCCCCCCCCCCCCCCAGGGAGCACATTCTTCTAGCGTTCCACACTCTGCTCTGTTGGATTGGCATGGAATAAAGAGGGCATCATTATGCATGTACATTCACTGAAACACACAGGGGAGTATACACACGCACGCACGCACACACACACACACATACACCCACATTACTATATTTGAGAGGACGTCAACATTTTGACGGTGATTTTCTTAACCCTTTAAGACCAGTGGCATATTCCACAAACGCCTTCTAAACCAGCAGTTCTCACACGTTTTTTTTTTTTTTTTTTGCCAAAATGTTCAACAATATACGTATGTTACAGATGCCAAGTCATACAGATACCGATACAGAAACCCGCAAATGGCAAGAAACCACTCCATTTCCTTGAAAACAGAATCCACCTTCATAGGTAGATTTAAAGTTTGAAGTCAGAGAAGGTCATACAAAAAGTGAAAATAGCTGATCTACAAGCTCAATATGCTACGGTAATTCCCAGATTTGGGCTTAACTCATTGAGTGCCAGCCTATCACCACTAGAGGGCGCCCAGTGACCAGAGAATAATAGAGATATGCTGGTAATGCATGCCCAAGCCCTGGAGCCCAAGCCCAAGCCCTACTTGCCTGAACACTTTCCTTTGTGCATGTACAGGAAGAGGATGAAGTTAGCTTGAAGTTAGCTATTGGCTACCAAGCATTTTAGAAGCCTTATTTTCGTCAACTTAGCCATGATTAAACCTTGCACACCTCATGCATGGGAAAAAAACAGAGAAGAATGAGCTCTAAAAAATCCAATGCAATCCTGGATTGCATTGGAGTGGATTTGTGCAGTTTGTTCACAGCTTTCAAACAAAAAAATCCGATTGGAAATCCGTTCAGGCATTCTTGAGATAATCGCCATTATGTTTTACATGTAATGTAAACAAAAATGGCTGCCCTGTATGTTAGATGGGGTTGTATGGGGGTGGAACATGGAAAATCGCGATTGAAATCATGTTCACCAGATTTGATGGGGTCCAAAAAAAAAAAAAAAAAATTCAAAAAACATTTTTTCAAATTTTTTTTTTTTTTTTTTTTTTTTTTTTTTTTAAAAGCCGAACTTGTTCGGGATCGGCACACTACGATACGCTAATAAAGCCGAACTAGTTCGGGATTGGCACTCAATGAGTTAATATTGATGACATCAGGGATCTCCATATATGGGCATAAAAGAGACAGAATTAATTTGCAAGTGTAACTCACGTCGCGACAACCCCACTGGTTATCATGAGACTGACACAATATGTCCATATATGGGCATTCCCAGATATGGGCTTAATATTGTTGGCATCAGGGTTCTCCATATATGGGCAAAAAAGGGACAAGGACAGAATTAATTTGCAAGTGTGGCGCGAGTCACACCTGCAAATTAATTCTGTCTTGGTCAAATATGGAGCGTGACATAAGGCGTGACTGACTGAGTGACAGACTGCTTGACCGACGCAGATGAGCTGCAGGTTTTCACAGTAAATGCGACCTACGGTCTCACTAATAATAAAATTCCTTTGAAGACCCAGGAAAACAAAATCCTCACGATGTATATTACTTAAATTCTACTATAATTGTGGGGACATAATGCTTGCACAAGTATAGCAACACACACACACACACACACACACACACACACACACACACACACACACACACACACACACACACACACACACACACACACACACACACACACACACACACAAACACACACACAGATGCACACGCACGCGCACACGCACACGTGCATGCACACGCACACACTCAGGCCATGCAGTGTCTGCTAATTATGAATAAATGAAGCAGGGGTTTTAAATAATTGCCCACCAGTTCCTCTGGTGCCTCTCCACTAGCTAAGTGGGTCACAGTTGATAAAACTCCCTTTTCTTCCAAACGCATCCAGCCTTGCGTCCTAACCCGTACACAGTAGTGGGGGAAGTACAGAAATGTGCTTTACTTAAGCAAAAGTATATGTTTAACACTCTGTTTTGAGTGAGTATGATTGGTCTCAAAATACACTGAAATTAATACCAAAAATAAAAGTACTCATTAAGTAGAATGTCCCCTTTCACAAGTTATCATGTCTAAAATATATTCAAAGAAAAACAAAAGAAAACATTTTAAAATAACAGACCTACAAGTGACCCATTGTGAGCTTGTAGATCATCTATTTTCAAATAGATTAATTTGTTAATGTATGTTTTGTAATACTAATGTAAAAAAAAAAACAATATTTGCATCTGAGATGTAGTGGAGTAGAAGTAGAAGTATTGGAAATTACTCAAGTAAAGTACAAATTACCCAAAATTGCACTTAAAGATGGCCACGGGTGTGCCAGAATCGGAAAATAGGCTAAGCCTTGTCCAGGCGCGACCATCCACTCTGCGTCATCCTTGTGCTCAGACCCTTTCCCATACATGCAATATGTGAATGTCTTTATTCTTCTTCCGGGCATCGACGTGTCAGGTGACGACGACGTCCAGTAGAATCGGAACATATTTGGTGATCCATAGGCTAGCGAACAGCGCCATCCAGTGTTAAAAAAAAAACTTGTCACGTGGCCAGCACGAGTTAAGTAATTGTACGTAATAACTTTTCACCACTGCCCGTACATCCAACCGCACATCCAACGGCCCCCATAACATAATATGCTGTCAGGATTTAATGTGTATTCACAATGCATCGCTTGTAGATCGGCTATTTTCAAAATATTTGCACAATTCTGAAAACTTGAAATGACACATTCTGCATAAGTACTTTTACTTTTTGTACTTTAAGTACATTTTGATACCAATACTTTTTGTACTTTTACTCAAGTAAATTTAGATTTCCGGACTTTTACTTACAGGAGAGTGTTTCTATAATGCAGTATTGATAATTTTACTATAAATAAACTAGTTATATGAAATAAATCGGTGTACTTTTGCCACCACCGCTCACAATGCGCGTCACGTTGTGCGCTTGTGGATCGGCTATTTTGTGCTATACTCGTGAAACCTTGAATTATGCAGATGCAAGGCTTCTGCCTTGACAGTGACGATATGTGAAAGGACACGTACCCCTGTGAGGGGTAGGACTGACACAATGTGAAGGAGACTTAAGTCGCATAATTACCACATTCACATTGGCACACTACTCCCCTGTCTGAGGATTTTGCATAGGTAGAAATGAACTAAGGGGCTATACATTTACTAAGTAGTGTAGGCCTAAGTACATCTTTATGGTACATTTATTTTACTTGAGTATTTAAATTATTTTATACTTTCTATGTATATTCCACTACAGTTATTGAGCCGTCTTTACATGACTTGTTTCTCTCTCACAATGATCACCGTGTCAGATTATGCGATATATAGTGCAATATAGTAATCACACAATGCTTGTGGCCTTTTGGGTCGGGGCAGGGCTTAATTAATGCCGGAGCTCGGCTCCGGAACCTGCCTCTTGCGCTCCGGTACATCAGAGGCGTCTACTGTCTACTGTATTGGCGTGCTGTGCCGTCGCATGAGGGCCTGGGTATGGGGGATAGCCGCCAGTGTAAAATGTTGTTCATTGGGAGGTAAATAGTAGACACTTTATTGTGAGGGTAAAACCGGAAAAGGTAGTTTTTGTTGCTGCTGGTTACTTGTCGCATGGGCATAGCGTCACGTCGGCTTGGCAGCTTTGAAACACTATCAGCCCCGCGCGGTTTGAGTTGTGTACATGGATGGACGGTCAAAACAAGTTGGATTATTAGTTTGAATACGTTCTAGACACTTCAAACGAGAGGGAACTTGTGAGCAAAGTTGGCTAGTTGTCCAACCACTAATTAATAATGCACACTCATTTGAAGTTAAAAACATCCCACAAAAAACAACACAGAACACAGATCTGTTGCAGATGAAACATAACTTTAGGGTGGACACTGCCCTGAGTCTGACTTCTATTAAACCAGATGCTGGGATGGCATCCACTGCATGTGTCTATTACAGTATAACTTGTGAGTAGACTACAATTTACTACTTTAACAGGTCAGCTGAGCCACGCTGTGAAAGATGAATCTGAAGTGCCGTTGTTTCCTGTTGAGATTGGCACATTTCCTGGGGGAAGCTGCCCAGATCACTCGTCACACAGGTCTTATTTTTCTTATTTTTGTCACTCTCAAAAAGCGCCTGCAAATGCAATGTAGTGCATTTGAAATTACATTGCAGTGCACATCATGGGGTGATCACTGCTTGCCTCCTGTGAATTGTATTATTTTTATTTTTGTTTATTTTCGGTGTATTTCGTTGCTGTACAACGGTACCTATTTTTGTGCAGCAGGATATACCCTTAGTTTGTTTTTGTGAAGGAAATGTTTTCTCAAACGCAACAGATTATTGAGCAACCATTACGCACATCAATGCGCAAATGGTAACGTGGGTAATTAATGTTCAAAACAGATACAAATATAATGCTAATGGTTGATTTTCAAGCTGCATGCCGAACAATTTTCAGTATATTTAAACATAGTTTTTGTCTGGATGTTTGTGCAGTTTTTCCATGAGTGAAAAAAAGAAGTAGACAGCTAGTCGACAGATTTTTCATCATAGTTTTAGTCAACGAAATCAACACTGGTGTTGTCAACATTAGGTGATAAAAAAAAGAAAAACTGTGGGCATGCAACAGAGAGTAAAGAGTGAATCTGTTTGGCTGTAGAGTAAAAATCACCCACGCCACGAAAGGTTGAAAAGTTGAAAAGCCTTTATTTTAGGGCTAGGGCAAGAATAAAAAAAAAATCACCTACGCGTTGCGGCACTTTATGACTTTTTCAGGGTGACTAAACAAAACCTGAACAAACATGGCTTTTATAGGAAACAGGATATGACACCACAAGCTTGACTGGGATGCCAAAACCACATCAAGACAAAATGTAGACTACATAAAGTCTACATAAAGGTTCCTACTGTAATACTTGGTCTCTGTGCAGGACCTTTCTTTCTTTTCTTTTTTTCTATTGAAATACCATAAGCATCGTGGCATCATCATCATCATCATCATCATCAACAGGAATAGACATTCACATGCAGCAACATCAAAATACATGAATCAGAAGACAAAAAGCACTCATAATGAAAAAAGAAACATCACAAGGATGCAACTGGGACGTATCATCAATGATGTAGCCTGAGATCGACAGGTGTTTAGGGTCTACCTACCAACATCAAACACCCGCGCCCAGGTGATCAAGTCCCGACTTAGCTAAGTCCCAGTAGCTATCCACAATCAGTCCTATTAGGGGAAGATAGGGTCACTCAATCCGCTGCTCCGGAACTACTCTGCCGGGACTGGGGGGTAAACCGCTCTGGCGTGTGGAAGAACTAGGCTCTATGGGTTGTTGACTCCTGGCCGGGCTCCTCCTGCGTCTCAGCAGGTACTCTCCTGCTCTCACCAGGCGAAGGACCTGTGCGTTGCACCAGACTCCCAATCCAAACATTTCATTCAGCTGCTGCAGGTGTTTGGGCCGCAAGGGTTGGCCCGCGGTAGTACTGCAAGCTCCACTTGGGCAAGGTGGTGCTGCAGGCACAAGACATTGAGCTTATCTGCAATGCTTGACGTTAACGTTTTTTTTTTTCTTTTTTTTTTCGCTCGCTCCATGTCATTTTGCCGTTGATAGTTCTAGATATATACCATTGGAGAAATGTTAGGGTATGAGCATAGACCGTAAAAAAGAAGGAGAAAAAAAAACATCCGACATCTTTCA
>NC_137824.1:43902261-43932261 GCF_963921795.1 Nannobrachium achirus
AACCCTAACCAGACCCGGTGCGCATTTCCGAACACACCCTTTGATACACTCTGCAAGACCTGCAGAAAACAGTCTCCCATATATGTATATATATATATATATATATATATATATTATATATATATATGTAAGCAATTTACCCCGAGTGAGAGGACATTATGCTCTGATAATGTCCTGTGTTAGGGTGTTATCGGACGAGGCGAAGCCGAGTCCGATAACACCCTAACACAGGACATTATCAGAGCATAATGTCCGACCCCGAGTGGTAAATAGCTTTTCTACCACTTTTTCCCTTATACATGAAAGAAAACACATAGTTGTAACTTGCAAGGATCTTAAGTTACAATCATTATTGCCTATAAAACTTCCGCGAGACAGCAGATAGTTCCACCAACAACATCTTCTACTCACCAACAGATGGCGCCAACTCCATACTAATCCATGCGTCTAGCTTACAGCTAAGCTAACGTCAGTTAAAAGCACCGTTCCGGCCGTAAATAGAGGCTGTTCGCTTCCAGAAAGGCATAGGTTCAGAGAAAAGGGGCTTTAAAGTTGGCGGATTGCATCGGCGACGATAGTACGCACGTTAGTAAACATAGGACCGCTGCGACCTTCATTTGTTGGTTGGGGGAAAGGTGTTCCGACTACCTCCTGAAGTCCCCGGATGTACACTGAGGCGCATTGATCTCGGACAAGTCCGCACACAACTTTGCGGCAGTTGTCCTCTCATAACCTCCGGAATTTAGCCAATCAGAATCCAGTATTTGAACATGTGACTCGAAAAAGTGGTAGAAATATATATATATATCATCGGCGGTCACTCGTAGTCGAGTATGACTGTCCTCCCTCTTGGTCCTTGTGGGTCTTCAGGTGGGCATAGAGGCCGATTCTGGACCCGATTATTCTGGTGCAATGTGGACATTGGAATGTAGTGGTGGTGGGTTTGGGTTGGGCCTGTTTGGTGGTTGCTCTCTCTTTTCTGAGCCTCCGCTTGTCATGTGCAGTATGGTGGAGGTCATCGTTGTACTGTGCAGCACCCTCACGGACAATGTTTCTCCAGGTCGCCCTGTCTGCTGCCATGTCCTCCCAAGATCTAAGGTCTATGTGGCACTTATTCATGTTTGTCTTGATGTTATCCTTAAACCTCTTCTTCTGGCCTCCCGGGGCCCGTTTCCCTTTAACTAGCTGGGAATACAGGACTTGCTTTGGGAGGCGAGAGTCAGGCATTCGGACAACATGGCCAGTCCATCTCAGCTGGTTCTGAGCAATGGTGGCAGTGATGGTAGGAATGTCAGCCTCCTCCAGGACACTGGTGTTAGTGCGTCGATCCTCCCAGCTGATCCTCAGGATTTTTCGAAGGCATCTCTGATGATAGGCCTCAAGTGCTTTTAAGTGCCTGCTGTATGTGGTCCAAGCTTCTGATCCATACAGGAGAGTGGGGAGCACCTCTGCTTTATAGACCATGATTTTGGTCTTTGCTTGGATGTCTCGGTTTTCAAATACTCTTTTCCTTAGCCTGGAAATTACACACACGCACGCACAGTATCTATCTCCATCGATTTAGCACACATTTGTAACTCGGTTGTACCGTGAAGGAGCCAGAAGTCCTTGGAATGTGGTTTGCATTAAAATAGATATGGATTAGCTTAAATATTTCAGACTGAGAGAAATATGGAATTTTCTTTTATCTGCAATGGAACAGTAATATGCTAACACTCGGCGTGGTCAGGAGGATCCCTTGTATCTAAAGTTGTGTGGCAGGGATAGCAGATCTACAGGCTCATGACGTTGCATCACCATGCCAACCATGTGTGCTTGTAGATCTGCTGTTACTGCAGATAGGCAGACATAGACAGACAGCCAGAGAGAGAGAGAGAGAGCGCAGAAAAGGTGCATATTCACTTGCCATTGGCACTCCGTAGGTAAAGATAGTGGAAGGTCATGTTCTTGTGCGTGTGTGTGCGTGTGAATACTACACACTCTCCCAAAACGTGGTGTTCTCAAAGCCAAGACGTAAAAGGCTGCCGACTCTGTCAGTTCCGAAAAGGCTAAGGTATGGCAACATGACTGGTGTCTTGCACGCGCGCAAGACACCAGTTATGTTGCCATACCTTAACTCTCCCCACGCTTTGAACGTTCACGTTCGCCCCAATTCTCCAGAGACCTCTGCGCCAATACGGCGCTCGTTCGGTTCGTTCGTCTGATGACTGTAAGCTGATGAGGGGTCGCGCGGCCGTGTACTGTAAACACATTTTCCGCGGTGATGGTGTAAAAAATCCATTATGCGTTAGATCAACGGAGAACAATTCACTTCCTTGTTGATTTCCTCTGGCTGTAAGGCTCTGTGGCCAGTGACTGGTCTTCTTCTTCTTCAACACATAACAGGCAAATTCACATTCATTCTCGCATGACGCCGCCCTCTGCTGCCTGGCAGACCAAAGTGCACTATTGCACAATAAAAAATAAATAAATAAATAAATAAATAAATGTCTGTCTATCTGCTATAACGTCGCAAAGGTAAGCCGCTTTTTGATGGCACCAGACCCAATAAATAAATAAATAATCTGGCAGTAGGAGAGTTAAGAAGTACATTCTATTTCCCCCCGTTTCTACGGTTTCTTGGGCTGGATATGGCAGCCTGGAATGGTTGTTCAGGTGCAGCCAAACTTGGCATGTTAGTAAACGTGCCACAATACCTTGTTAAAGTGACCATTTTGTTAAATTTTGTAGTTATTTTACTGTAATTTAACAACATAATACAGATAGACAAAGAGACATTCATGGATTTATATCCAAAGGTAACTTTTATTTTCCCCCCTGGACCCAGGGTATGGCAGCTGCATACCCCTGCCATACCCAATTGACGCCCCTGGACTCCATTATGAAGTGGACTTGAGTCACAGAGCCGGGCGTTGCGAAGCCCGCTTCAGGCGACTCAGTCAAATGTCCCCATATAGGGCAGGGTTTCTTTAAGTTTCTAGGGTGCCGCGACGCAAGTCCCAGGGGTGCATGCCGCAGTTTATTTTGATAATATTTGAACCACCCTCTATTCTTGGTGAGATATGGACCACCAAACCTCCTCGCTGTGTGGTCACGTCCGCCTTGCAGACGGGTGACGCTGTTATTGTTTGTGCAAAACTCCACACACGCACCTGGCTACGCCAGTGGTTCCCTTCCCACAAACTTTGGACGGGGACTCATTTTTCAGGGTCGCGCATGTGTAGGTGGACGGATGGACAGACTGCGCAGACAGATACTGTAGTCGGACAGACGGACGGACGGACGGACGGACGGATAGATAGATATCGGATAGATAGATATATGGACGGACAGACAGACAGACAGACAGACATATGGGTGCAGCAGCAGCACTGCTGCAGAGTGGGGTATAAATCTGTGGCTGCAGTCAAGATGCAAGCAGCCATGCTCTGATTTGCTACTCCCACCAACTGGCACACATCCAGAGAGAGAGAGAGAGAGAGAGTTTGCGTGCGTGTGAATCATGGGGTGGATGCCTGTGCTTGCACCCCTGCTGTGTGTGTGTGTGTGAGCAACACCTACGCATGTGCATGTTTCTGCATTTTTGGTTTGAGTGTGTGTGCGACAGAGAGAGAAAGAGAGAGGGGGGTGGGGGGGTGGGTTGTGTGCGTTTGTGCGTGACAGACGGACGGACAGACAGACAGACAGACAGACAGACAGAGATGGAGAGAGAGACCTCCAGACACTGTCTATAGTTTCTATCGGGGCGTTCAGTGTGTGTGTGTGTGTGTGTGTGTGTGTGTGTGTGTGTGTGTGTGTGTGTGTGTGTGTGTGTGTGTGTGTGTGTGTGTGTGTGTGTGTGTGTGTGTGTGTGTGTGTGTGTGTGCGTGCGTGCGTGTAAGGATTGCTGAGTTATTGCACGTCCGTACGAGAACAGTTCTACTCCAAACTCCCTGGCTCGCGGGGAGACAATAAACTGCTGAGTAAATTAAAATGGAGTGAACCAAAGTGGCCTAAAAGTACACTTTATTAGATGGAGATGCACATTACATCAAAACAACGGAGATTGGCTTCGACGCGCAATGTAAGAATGGCGACTTTTTTCATTTTTATTTTCAATCCAATTATCTGTAATACACTACAGCGCTGTCACCGGTAAAAATGACAATACATTTAAAATAATATAAATATATATCCTGTAACACTGTCTCTGTCGGGTGGAAACCTTATATGTCCAAACGTGTTACTCTTCGGTATCGCAAGCTCGAAACGCACCGCGTAAGCATTTGTTGCGTCCGTGTGCCGCTGTTGTGTGATCAAGTAGGCCGTTGGTTTACGACAAAACGCAAACTGTCAGCATATGGAGATAAGAGGTTTCTGCCCGACGGCGACGGTAAATAAAAAGTGCCACCCAGGTTTACGGCCACATCCCATAATTGCACAAGCACAAGGACACTCGGTGTTGACTCGATTTAACCTCAATCCCATGTCTGACTGGCTGTGTTGGCGCCCCATGTGGTCATGTGATCCAAGATGGCCGCGGTGTGAATATGGTCTATTGGCCTCTGGACGTACGCATTATCATCCAGGGGAGGGTGTGGTTTCATCAACTTTTCTGTTACTTTACACTGTATCGTTCCAATTTACCATTTACCTGTTACTTTCCACCGTATCGTTCCAATTTTTAACATTTACAACTGTGGTTGTTGCGTTCCAAAAGAGGCGACGATTAACAGGAATATTCCTGAACTACGACACCTACAGGGAACTAGGTATACTATCTTTGCGTTTGCAAGTCAAAATGCAACAGAACACAGAGAGGATAAAATCCTGCCATGGCTCACTGGAGTGGAGTTTTCAGTTTTAACATTTTAATACACGTTTTAAGGACCAGGACAAAGACTGTTATGATTGGTAAAAACAGCATGTCAAATTTGCTTTAAAGGATATTTTACAATTCTCAAGAGTTCCAGACTTTTATTTGTAAGAGTATTCATACAGTTAAAGAAAGAAGAGGGAAAAAATTGCACTTTTTTCCACCACTGCCCCTATAGGGCTTTTTTGTGTTAACCTTTTAGCATAAGTTATTATATTTTTTACTTTACTGCCATACTGTTATTACTGACAATCAATCAATTGGGGGCACGGTGGTGCAGTCGGTGGCGCTGTTGCCGAAGGTCCTGAGTTTGATTCCCGCTGGGGGACGCTGTGGGCATGGAGGCGTGTTCTCTCGTCCGCGTCATCAGCGCCCACACCCTAGGTGGGGTTGGCGAGTTTGCATGTTCTCAATGTGTCTCCTAGGTTAGATAGCTCACACCTCACAAAAACATGCACTAATCCTGGTCTCTACAATGCCTCCCGCTGGCCAGCCGGGGCGCCTGATGGAGGGGAAAGGAACTGGTTGGAATAAGGTGTTCCTTCCATGCACTACGTCCAACCGGGAAACAGAGGCGTAATTTGTATCTAGGGTGTTGCAAGGAACGGAGTCTGCCCACGCGTGTGCGAACATTTTTGAGTTTTATCCGGTTTTGGGTGATTTTTATTAAAGTTTTGCGTGTTTATTCCCCACACAACAGTCTAACAAGGTGCTGTAGATAGCTGTATAGTTACTATTTAGCTTGCAGCGAAACACACGCACACACACATGCACACAGAGAGAGAGAGAGAGAGCGTCTGTGCGATTAGGCTCGTTGAATGGACGTGCACTCACGGACGTTGCACACCAAAAATAGACAATCCAATGTACAAGCTTGCACTCAATTTAGGAAAATTAAGCTAGAGATGCAGCGCTACATGGATTTCTACACAGAGGGTAGGCCTAATTCATCCATATACTGTCCTTCAAATGTTCGTGGTGGAGAAAAAAATGCATAATTGACAAAATTATATATTTTTATGAAAAAGCTCCTGGGGACCCAAATGACGCCCCTGCCGGTGAAGCTCTCCTCTGTCAGGTGATAAGAAGCGGCCTGCTCACTCCTCATGCACTGAAGGAAGCGTGATCTCAGTTCGGGGCTCTCCCCAGGTTGGCAGAGGGAGAGCAGCGCCCAGGATTACAGCTTAGGCAATTGGCACAGGGTGAAAACTGGGTCTCAAAATCATGGGAAGAAATCAATCGACCAACAAATCGACAAACCAATCAATAACAGAAAAAAATAACTGTTGCTAAGACCTGTTTAAGCAGGTGTACTTTGAGTTCACGCGGCACACTGTGATCCTGAACCCTATAGACGAGAGCGTGTGCTGAAACGCCTACATCCAGGGTTCCCCAATTCGTTTTCCCCAAGGGCCGAATTATGTCTAGGGTACCAAGCCGAGGGCCACAACATTGCAGGGGGCGACGGTGGCGTTCCCACTAATCCAGCGTCAGTTTTCGTCGTTGTCGGGTGAAAATCTTGTATGTCCAAAACCGTTCATTTTGAATTTATCATTTTAAAAATGATTTAAACTAGTGAAAACAGCCGATCTACAAGCACACAACGCCTGTTTTCACTACTTTTGTGCGACGGCCTTGTATGATTTGTGAAAGAACATACAAATTTGGAGATACGAGATTTCCACCCGACAACGACGATATACTAGTGTTGTCGCTGCTCTTATACCACCATTATTACTGGGGTTGGTGGGGGCCAGACAGTAGCCCCCCGCGGGCCGCAAATGGCCCGCGGGCCGCCTATTGGGGAACCCTGGCCTACATTGTGCAAACTGTAATTAGCAGCTCGCCTGCCTCCTCTACTCCGCCAGCCAAACTCAATCAAATGGCATGAGGTGTTTTGGCACCGGCGGCACCGTGTGCTGCAGCTGGGAGGTGACGGCACCGCCTGCTGCCTCTGTTTGCACAGTCATCCACCCGCTCCTCTTCCTGTTGCTCTCTGCCTTAGTGTGCGTGCGCTCTGTGTGTGTGTGTGTGTGTGTGTGTGTGTGTGTGTGTGTGTGTGAGTGTGCGTGGGTGCTTTCAACTCGTCGACTCTTAACCCATCAAGGCCGGGAAAGCACCAGATTTTAGCTATGCATATGGTGTGTGTGTGTGTGTGTGTGTGTGTGTGTGTGTGTGTGTGTGTGTGTGTGTGTGTGTGTGTGTGTGTGTGTGTGTGTGTGTGTGTGTGTGTGTGTGCGCGTAAGTAAGCCTTGCCGAGCCATGAGGTCCATATAGGGCCTTCTGTAGCGTGAGGCAGCTTCCAACCCTCGAGTGCCAAGCCATTTTTTATTCAGAGTCTTTGGTATGACCCGGCTGGGGTTTGAATCCCGCACTCCCAGTCTCAGGGCGGACACTCTAACCACAAGGCCACTGAGCTGGTGCTGGTGTGTTTGTGTGTGTGTAATCTTTCGAAAATAGCAGATATACAAGCTCATAGCTCATGAGCTTGTAGATGTTATTTAGGCAAACATTTTGAACTCAAATTGTTGCTTCTGGGAGGTCATTGGAACCGATAGCAATGGTTTCTACAGTGCGCTGGTATACGGACATTACCACTCTAGTAGATGTGTGGGCGCTGGTGTCCAGACATACCACTCTATTTTATGTGTGGGCACTGGTGTTTGGACGGTACTACTCTATTTGATGTGTGGGCACTGGTGTTCAGACATTACTACTCTATTTGATGTGTGGGCCCTGGTGTTTGGACGGATGTGTGGGCGCTGGTGTTCGGATGGTACTACTCTATTTGATGTGTGGGCGCTGGTGTTCGGACGGTACTACTCTATTTGATATGTGGGCGCTGGTGTTCGGATGGTACTACTCTATTTAATATGTGGGCGCTGGTGTTCGGACGGTACTACTCTATTTGATTGTGGGTGCTGGTATCCATGATGGTACTACTCTATTTGATGTGTGTCCCTAAATTATTTTATACTTATCTAAAATGACAATTTAAGGACTTTTTAATACATCTAAAACGACAAATTAAGAACAGATGGTACTCTAGTCCAGGGGTTTTCAAAGTGGGTGACGGGGCACCCTGGGGTGCCGTGTGATCATTTGATAATATTTGGAATTTATTTGGACACTTGAAAAAATATTTAGTATCATTTTAAACCTGATGTAGCCTCAGTTATTTTCAGTCAGTTCTAACCAAAATGGCTATTATCTCAACATTTTTCTCAGAACATAATCACAAAAATATCGTCACTGTCGGGCAGAAACCTCTGTTGCACAAAACTAGTGAAAACAGTCGATCTACAAGCACACAACGCCTCGCATTTTGCGAGGCGTTGTGTGCTTGTAGATCTGCTGTTTTCACTAGTTTAGTACATTTTGTAGATGATAAATACAAAACGAACGGTTTTGAACATACAAGGTTTCCACCCGACAGCAATGATAAGCTATAAATATAAGATGCTGGGAGTGAAAATTATAATGTAGGGTTGCCTCAGATTAAAACAATATTCATGGGGTGCCCTGAGACAAGAAAGTTTGGGAACCCCTGCTCTAGTCAATGTGTGTGCTGCTGACTGTGTGCAATCATGGTCTACTTTTGTATATTTTGATGCCACTATTATCAGACTTACTCGAATGAATTTTAAATAATAGACTTTTGCTTGTAACCGAGTATTCAGACATTGCTGCATTGATACTTACGAGAGTAAAGAAAAAAACAACACACCGTGAGTACGTTCTTCCGCTACAGAAGTGAGAGTAGTAGTAGTAGTGGTAGTAGTAGGAGCTGCTCTAATGCAGTGGACACTGCTGGCCTAATGGCCTGAGAAATAGACTTGTCACAACACATCTCCTGCACACTGGATGGGCAAATGTGGACGGAACAACTCGACTGGAAATGCTCTCCTCTCACTGGTGGAGAGGAACTACGTACGAGTCGTACATTTACTCAAGTACTGTGCTTGAAGTACAATTAAAAGTTTTGCTTCACTTATTGCATATATATATATATATATATATATATATATATATATATATATATATATATATATATATATATATATATATTCTGAGGTGCTTCAGATTAACCCTAGAACACTAACGTTGGGCGAATTCCCAGCTAGAGTAGTATGTGGTGTATGTCCCAGTGAAAGAAAGAAACTGAACAGAACAAAAAAATACAGCTGGAGGCGATCTCTCTCTAAGAGAAAAGGAAAGAACATGGAGAGGGGTGGGTGCAGTGTGTCTACACTGCAGGGGGCGCTAGAGGGGAAAGGCTAGGAGGTCACATGATGAGCATCAGTAAGGGTCCATTCCTCCAGGGAGCGAAGCTGTGTGCACTGAGTCTGAGCCAAGAGCTCCATGGTAACGCAAAGCCCGCTGGCCTCTCTCTCTCTCTCTCTCTCTCTCTCTCTCTCTGAGATGCTGCTGTGCGATACGTGCAGTGGTAGGGAGAGGAAAAGTACAGGTATACTCACATGTTTGACACAAGTCAAAGTAACCAATACTGCAATGGAGAAATATTCAAGTAAGAAGACGGAATTCAAAATGTACTTGAGTGAAAGTACAAAAGTATCGGTATCAAAGGATTGGTCGCGACGCATTGTGAGCTTGTAGTTCTGCTATTTTTCAATTAGCCGAAATGCACGTATAGGGCTGAAGTGGCTGATGTAGCCTATGTTTTGTGATAACAAATCACAATATATAAGTAGCCTAACTAGTAACTAAACATTTTCAAAGACAATTGTTGTGGAGTAAAAAGTACAATAGTTTTCCTCTGAGATGTAGTAGTGGAGTAGAGGTAAATGTAGCTCCAGTAAAGTAAAATTCCCCCAAAATTGTACTTAAGTACAGCACTTGGTAGGTTTACATGTACTTAGTTACTTTACACCACTGGATACGTGCAGGGAGGAACAGTGGCCTGGACTAATGGTGCAGCATATGAGAGAAAAAAGAAAAGAGCTGCAGCCATGTGCCCTGAAGCAAGGCACTGACTGACACCTTGGCATTCTCTCTTGCAGTCCTAGCGTACACAGTGGCAGAAAACTTGTATCTCCATATTTCCACTTTTTAAACGTTTTTCTTTTTTCTTTTTTTTTCCTTTTTTTTACTCTCTAAAAAAAACGATAATAATACGTTACTTTGTCGCATGACAGTGTTGCGCAAAAGTAGCCAAAATAGCCAATCCTCAGGCTCACAATGCGTTCACGTGCGGGAGTGAAAATAGAACATGAACATTACCACTACTTTTGTGTGACAGCCTTGTGTGATGAAGCAGTGCTTTACTTTGCGAAAATTGTGTGTGTGTGTGTGTGTGTGTGTGTGTGTGTGTGTGTGTGTGTGTGTGTGTGTGTGTGTGTGTGTGTGTGTGTGTGTGTGTGTGTGTGTGTGTGTGTGTGTGTGTGTGTGTGTGCGCGTGCGTGCGTGCGTGCGTGGTGCGTGCGTGCGTGCGTGTGTGTGTGCAGGCGCGCGGGAACTAATAAATCTTAGGGTGGGCTGGGCTGAGCTTGGAGACGCGCGCGTGCGGGTTTCGTTTTTTTGCGGGTTTGGGTGATTTTTATTGCGTTTTGGGGGACTTTTATTACGGTTTCAGTCGATGATTTCCCCCCACGCAATGGTATAGCAAGGAGCCACGGACAGACAGGCAACATACACACACACACACACACACACACACACACACACACACTACAATGCCCTGTTCTGTTTCACCAACAGTGTGTTTCAAAAATATAAAACCCCCAGCCATGCAGAATAATAAACTACAGCGCAAAGCCCACATCAGAAAAGGGTTAGGGTCTGCACGGCCGCAGACCAGACAGTTTTGCAAATAAGGGAGAGATAAAGAGAGAGAGAGAGAGAGAGCACATTATAAAGTCAGTCTTCTTACCTTGTTAAAACCTCACTTTATCCTTGATAGCGAATGAACTGTCCATGATGTCATGCAATAATCCCTTGGTGATGTGTTGCAAATTAATGAAGCAAAACACACAGTCCACCATAAAGTAATCATGTTTCTGTGTTTACATGCCTGCACACCGCGCATTGTGATTGAAACCTAGACTGCTTCCGGGTAGACCTACCGTTTCCCTAGCAACCTAAGCACAACGGTGGGGGCCAGGGTTGGGCAAGGAGGTAGGGAGCGCTTGGTTGTATCTTCTTGGACCGCGCGGAGGTGCCGAAAGTCGGGGGGACGAAGATTTACTATTCTATAACCCGGTAACGGCGCTGAGTCTGCTCATGTGACTGGAGGGGGCTCAGGGGGGGCTGACCAGCCATCAGGGGGGGCTGTAGCCCCCGTAGCCCCCCCCTTCCCACGCTACTGTGTGTGTGTGTGTGTGTGTGTGTGTGTGTGTGTGTGTGTGTGTGTGTGTGTGTGTGTGTGTGTGTGTGTGTGTGTGTGTGTGTGTGTGTGTCCTTGGATGCCATAGCAGAACCTCCTGTGAGAGCATGTCATAGACCTGGACATACTGTAGAAAGATGGGTGGATTTTAAATCACTGGAACATAGGCTTCATTTACGGCCTGTAGAAATGGCGTGACGCTATCTGTATTGTTTACGCTCTATGGGTCTAAAACAAGCAATAAGTGAAGTTGTTTCAGAGTTGGAATCAATTACAACAATTAAAAAGGAACAGGAGTATGCGCTAGCGGAGTTCATCGGCCGAAAAGACGTGTTTGTTTACCATTCTTCTGACTGGCTGAGAGATGTTTTGCTACGCTGATTGGTTAGAGGAGTCTGTCAAGGCAAGTACTCCCGCTCACTTTTCATCTTGCCTATATAGCCCAAAGTCCAGACTTATATTGTGGGAAGGAAAGAGTGAGTGAATGCACAGTATGAGGCTGGCTGGCCAGGCTACTAACGTGCTGGGGGGGATCCACGCCCCCAACATCTTTGTGCTAACCACGTATCTTCTCGTTCACACTTCACACAGCAATATATCACTCCGGCTAGGACTCCGCACTGCACTGCACTGCACTGCACTGCACTGCACTGCACTGCACTGCACAGCACAGCACCGCACCGCACCGCACAGCTTTGTTGTACAGATCTTACACAAAATAGGCACCCTGCCTGGTAGATATACATGGATATAGATACAAGTTACGTGTAAAAGTGTACAGTTTCACCGTATTATGTTGTTTGTACTTATACATGCATGGCTTAATCTTTGAGACAAGCATTATGCTACTAGCAGGATAACAGGTAGGCCTCCCATTCAGTCCCAGATTTGTGTCTGGGTTTAGCCCAGTCGGTAGAGCTCTCACCTTTGGACCACTAGGTCATGGGTTCGATCCCGGCTACCAACAACTCAGCGTATGAGTAGCACGGCTTGGGTGTGTTACGTAGTGGGAGCTGATGGTAGGTGTGGCACTCCATCTCAGCAATCCATCTCCCAGGGTTCTACTGCATTGTAACGGGGAAAGACTCCTGCGTGTTACTGGCTGATATAAGCCACCCCCTACTTACTTGTTGTTCAGGTGACTTGAAACCGTGTTTGTGTATTGAGGAGTAGAGGGAGACTGGACAGTTACTTACTTGCTGTCATATGCAGGAACTCAATGTCCATGAGCTCCTGCAGTGCGTCCACAAATTCTTAGAGGACATATCGTCACTGTCTGGCAAAAACCTCTCCAAGTTTCAAAATGTGTAAATCTTTTCGCAAAGTAAAGCGCTCCTTCATCATACAAGGCCGTTGTACAAAAGTAGTGAAAACAGCCGATCTACAAGCACACGACCCCTCGCAGTGCGAGGCATTGTGTGCTTGTAGATCGGCTATTTTCACTAGTTTAAATCATTTTTGAAATGATAAATACAAAACAAACAGTTTTGGATTGGGGTCTGGTGCAACGCACAGGTTCTGAACCTGGTGAGAGCAGGAGAGGACCTGGTGAGACGTAGGAGGAGCCCGGCCAGGAGTCAACCCATAGAGCCTAGTTCTTCCACGCGCCAGAATAGTACCCCCAATCCCGGCAGAGTAGTTCCGGTGCAGTACATTGAGTGACCCTGTCTTTCCCTAATAGGACTGATCGTGGATAGCTACTGGGACGTAAGTCGGGACTTGATCAACCCCGGCTGGGTCACCTGGGCGAGGGTGTATGATGTTGCGAGACCCCAAACACCCGTCGACCCCAGGCTACATCACTGATGATACGTCCCAGTTGCATCCTTGTGATGTTTTTTTCATTATTGGACATGCAAGGTTTAACGACGATATTCACTGTCCTGGAAGGAAAGCCTATTGGTTCCCGATGACCAGGTTGGTTAAAATAAGCAGTTATTTGTCATACTGTGAATTGAGAATATTATAGCAGTTCTTCATAACCTCAGGCTTCTCGACTAACATAACTTTGAAAAGCGTGATGAAATAAACAGTCTTGAGACGGAAACGGGACGAACTCCGCAACAACAGCCAACAATGCTGTCGTTAATTACCCAAAGTCACGTCCTGTGCTGTGCTGTGCTGTGCTGTGCTTTGCTGTGCTTTGCTGTGCTGTGTGTGTTCTGTTCACTTCAGGGGTGCTTTAACCTGGGGGGGAGGGAGGGGTTACCTGCTGTCCAAATGTAACCTTTTTTCTTTCTTTCCAATGTCTTTTTGATCGTAGATCAAAAATATCAAAACATGCTTCAAGTACTGGAAGTACTCTGCAGAATGACATGTATTGTAGATGTAGCGCATATCGGCCATATAGTATCTATAGGGCTGAAGTGGTTAATGTGGGTTTGTAATCATATTAAAAACTAAAGATTTCAAATAATTGCAGTGGAGTAAAAAGTACAATATTTGCCCCCGAGATGTAGTGGAGTAGAAGTAAAATTATTGGAAATTGGAATCACTCCAGTAATAATAAACAAATTAATAAATACATGAATGTCAAATATACAATGCATCCAAATCCTGCCCATACACAGCCAACCCTGTTAAATAAAAGAAAAGAAAAACAAAAAACTAATCCAAATTAGGGAGGAAAAACAACTTGCCAAATAATACTCAATGCCGTCAATGTTTTAATGTTTGACGATTTCTGCGAAAGTAGCAATTTCAACGAATGTAATAATTGCTGTCACTGGAAAAAAGGGGGGAAAAAGAAAGAAAACAAGCAAAAAAACAACAATAATACAGCTGTTAATTAGAAGATGCTATTACTGGAACATCACTGCTCGAAGTGCTACGCATGCACGCACGCCCACCCACACACACACACACACACACACACACACACACACACACGCACGCACGCATCTCCCCGGCTTTCTCTCTCTCTCTCTCTCTCTCTCTCTCTCGCTCTCTCTCTCTCTCTCTCTCTCTCTCTCTCAAAAACGAATTCAAATTATGCTTTATTGGCATGACAAGCATTCTTATATTGCCACATGACACTTGTTAATGACATGACACTATGATAAAAAAACACATCCCCCACCCACCCAGCTCTCTCTCTCTCTCTCTCTCTCTCTCTCCGCTCTCTCTCACTCCCTCTGTTCCTCTTTCTTCCTCTCTCCCTCTCTGTCTCTATCCCTCTCTTCCTCTCTCTCTCTCTCCTTCTCCACCCCTCTCTCTCTCTCTCTCTCTCTCTCTCTCTCTCTCTCTCTCTCTCTCTCTCCCTCCCCCCCGCCCTCTTTCTCTTCCCCCCTGCACACCTCCCTCTCTCTACACTGCACCCTCTCTCTCTGGTGACATTCATCACATTATTAGCTGCTCTCTCTGTCAACTCTCTCTCTCTCTCTCTCTCTCTCTCTCTCTCTCTCTCTCTCTCTCTCTCTCTCTCTCTCAACCTCTCTCGTATTCCCACCAGCAGCCCGCACACCCCGGTCGCCACGGTAACGCGGCCAACCTCCATATGCGCGACGCATAATCTAGTCCCCCCGGTAACGCTTTGGATTTGCATGAGTCACCCATAGCACGCAGACCCCCCCCCCCCCCCCCGGTCTGTGGGGTATCGTAATAAATACGACTCGTCAAAGTCATTTAGCGTTCGTAAGTGGATTCAGGGGGTCGCTTTCCATCTATTCAAAAGCAGTGACGAAGGAAGTACTTTTTTTTCCTTTTTTTTTTACTTAAAGGGGTAGTTCACGTCTAAAATGAAATATTTTCTATTTATATATCCTCACCCCATGGAGACTAGAATTCACAAATCATTTGTTTCTCCATCCGGAGTCAGTGTGGCTAAATGTAGGCCTACTATGATCAAATTATTGTCGCTATGCAACAAAAACTAGAGAAAGTGCAAATTCTGGGAAATAGCAAGTGTACGTGGGTGCAGTGACGCGAGTCGTGAGGAATCCACTAGGAAATGAAGTATGTCTTACCATTTATATTATATATTGTGATGTCACGTGAAGCATGACCAATCGTGTCCGATTGGACATAATATTGTCCAATCAGAAAAAGGGACAGAAAAGGTCCATTGAATTCAATGGACTTTAGGGGTTTATGGGTTTACATAAGAGGTTACAGAAAATGTCCATTGATGGTCTTTTGGATTGCAGAAATGTTAAATGGAAACAGGTTTACTTTAGGTGACATAAAAGTTCACAGAAAACTCTGGTTTCTATAGCAACCACATTACGATATATATATATATATATATATATATATATATATATATATATATATATATATGGATTTAATGTACTGTAGGAGTAATGTTGGAGAACCCAGACTGTTGCCAGTCAGAAAGAACAGTCACCATTGATGTCCAGTTGTGCAATACCCGTTGTATCAGTCTGTGATGTCAGTACTATGACATCAGAGTATGAAGTCAGCATGCAGACAGACAGCCATGGTGGCGACACTGTTTATTATCAGTGATGTCAACATGCTCATCTCCAAATTTGGGCATTGTTTCAGCATACGGCATGTTACCATGGACACTGTTTAGTATCAGTGATGTCAGCATGCAGACAGACGGTCAGACGGCGGACGCCGTACGGACAGACATTCGCTAAATTAGCTGGTGTTGCTGGAACCGTTCTACGCCATGTCATCTTAGGCCTCCCTTTCTTTTGCCTTCTGGCGTCCAGTCAGTGTTGATTTTGTTGACTAAAACTATGACGAAAAATGTTTGTCGACTGTGTTTTTTCCCGACGAAAACAAAATAAAAAGGAAATAAATACTAAGCTGTGATGACTAAAACTAAGACTAAATATATTGACAATTTCGTCAACAAAATAAAAACTAAAACGTTAGGGAGGGAATGGTGGAGAAGAGAGTCATTTTATGTTTGGTTGCTCTCAGGTGTTGCGTGCTGAAAATAGCTGATCTACAAGCTCACAACGTGTCGCGCTGCGACGCGTTGTGAACTTGTAGATCGGCTATTTTCAGCACACAACCAAGTATAAAATCAGTCATTACGATGCCATCAAGGCCTGCCAAAATACATTTTAGTTGACTAAATCAACTGTATATTCAGTCGCCTAAAAACCGTATGATATTTAGTCGACTAAAATTAGACTAAAACTACAACTTTTCAGTTAACTAAATTTTGACTAAAACTAAATTACATTTTATTCAAAAGTCTATGACATGACTAGGACGTGACCAATCCAGGTCCACCTGCGTCTATTGATGATGTATTGCAGTGCATGTCATCTTGTTGGGTGATGTTGAGGGGGTTCTTGTTTGAGATGGTCTTGGGTCAGAATGTGTGCAGGATTTTGCACAGGCATGAGGTGTGGAAAGTGGATAGTTTATGAATGTTGCTTTCTGTGGCTTTCCAGCATTCTGCATTGTATAGTATAGTGTTGATGGTACGCAGCTTTGCTAGATCCAGAGTTTTGTTTTGGTGCTGTATTGATTTGACTTCCAGATTTGTCTTATGAAGGTTGTGTATGCTTTTTTTTTTTCTTTTTTTTTTGTCCCACGATTTTGTAACCCATGTTTCACCCAGTGTCAATTATCTGATGTAATCCTGGGTGCTACACTCCCTCTGCCAACCTGGGGAGACAACGGACTGACCTCATATGCTTCCTCCTATGCATGAGGAGTCCAGGTTGCTTCTTTTCACCTGACAGGGGCAGTTTCCGCGGTTGGACGTATAGCGCGTGGAAGGAACACGTTATTCCAACCAGTTCCTTTCCCCTCCATCAGGTGCCCCGGGTGGCCAGGGAGTATAGAGACCAGGATTACTGCATGTTTTTTTGTGAGGGTATCTACCCTAGGAGATACGGGGAGAACATGCAAACTCCACACAGAAAGGCCCTTTTGCCAACCCCCCCTAGGGTGTGGGCATTGATGACGCGGAGGAGAGAACCCACCCCCGGCACCCACAGCTAAAGTTAAGTACCAAAAGTAAAAGTACAAAATGTTTGAAAATAGCAGATCTACAAGCTCTACGAGCTTGTATTTTCAAACAGCCTAGGTATAAAACAGGGCTAAAGTGGATTATGTATGTTTATTATAATGTATGTCTGCAAAGTCACTAGTAACTAAAGTTTTCAAATAAATGTAGTGGAGTAAAAGTACAAAATCTGCGTTGTAGTGGAGCGGAAGTAGAAGTATTGGAAATTGGAAATAGTCAAGTACATTACTTAATTATGTAAATGTACTTAGTTACTTTATATCACTGGAGGCGACAGCACTACTGACTGCGCCACCGTGCCTCCATGTATGCTTTGTTGATCCGAATTTGAATGTCCTTACTTGCTCCCCCACCATGTGCCCGTAAAGAGTGGAAATAATAATGGATTCAGCTGGTATTCTATTTATTATTTTCTTATTTTTTCCTTATTTTTTCTAGTGCTTTTATTTGACCAGCAATAAATCGTGCTTAACAAACAACAACAACAAACAACCTGCTCATTCTTTTGAACTGTTTGCATGTGTGTAGATGTGTGATTTAGGTCATTACGTTTCTTTATTAAGGAATACATGAATAAACCATACAAAAAATGATATGTGCTAGATTAAAAGTTGAGCCTAATTATCTGTGTGTGTGTGTGTGTGTGTGTGTGTGTGTGTGTGTGTGTGTGTGTGTGTGTACACACACACACACACACACACACACACACACACACACACACACTCTAAAATGAGACTGCATCCCAAGGGGCTAGCCTTTCAATGTATTCTGACCATAACACACCCTCTCGCTCTCTCTCTCTCTCTCTGCACTTGGATGTGTGTGTGTGTGTGTGTGTGTGTGTGTGTGTTTGTGTGTGTGCGTGCGTGCATCTTTGCGTGTGCGTTTGTGCGTGCGTGCACACGTCTGCTGTGTCTGGGGATTTGTAAGGATGATCAAGTGAAAATGATGTGCTTCTGCAAGCTCTTTTCATTTATTTATTTACCTCCAGCCTCCCGCAAACACAGTTTTTTTTTTTCTTCTTTTTTTTTTAAAGGAGATGCACTGACACCGGTTCACAGCCGGCTCGCTTCCATAACACCGCTTTGTTGTGCTGCCCGCCGCCCAGGAACACAAAGAAACAAGGAGCCAAGCAGGCAACAAACTGTAAGCAGCAGTGGTGGAAAAAGTACTAAAATGTTTTACTTAAGGCAGGGGTTTCCAAAGTTTGGCCCGGGGGCCAAAATGCGGGTTGAGGACACATTTTATACGGCCGCCAGCTTCATTCCTAAGTTTTATTATTAACGGCCCGCCAGCAACGTCAAACAAGAACATTTTCCCAGAGTATAATTTGTCAGGATTACGTGTTCCCTGTGGTCTCATTCTGAAGGGGTCAAAGAAAGGATATGTTATTGTATTTTTTACCTTGCACCTCTGGTTACATTTGATAATGTGAAATAAGGCAGAATTATACAACAGGTAGTCGGGCTCTCAATGGAAAACAGGCTCTCCAACCGTGCATATAACGAGCACAGATGCACTGTCTCTCATCAAGTAAAGAAATCAGCTGCGTTGGTCACGAACAGGGGCGCTGGAACTCCCAAATCCCAAGGGGAGCTGAGCCTGGAGGAGTGCATGCGTGCGGCCTTAGGCCGCACGCCGAAAATTCACGTTTTTTTATCCAGTTTTGGGTTATTTTTATTACGGTTTCGGGTGCTTATTCCCCGCACAACGGTGTAACAAGGAGCTATATAGTTACTAGTTATTTTAGCACACAGTGCAACACACAGCACGCATGCACACACACACAGTCACTCACGCACACACTACAACATCGGGTATTATTTTTGTAACAGTTTTCTACTGTTTTTTATTCCCCATATACAACGGTGTTAGTTTGCAACAATGAGCCTATAGACAGTTTCTAGTTTTCAAATAAATAGACTTTGGTGTGCCATCAAAGCGGGATTTAAATTTGACTTCCCTTCTGACCGGAAGTGGCAAGGTGACCATGTGATTAGGTCACCATGTGATAATCAAATACCTTTTTTCAACATATTTCATTCCCCAAAGTCAAATACATTATTGTTTTAACTCTTTGAGTGCCCCCTTTTTCACCACTAGAGGGCCCCAATGACCAGAGAATTCTACTTAGACAGTGCTGGTATATGCACAAGCCCTGCAGCCATGACATGCCTGAACACTTTCCTTTGTGCATGTACAGGAAGAGGATGAAGTTAGCTTGAAGTTAGCTATTGGCTACCAAGCATTTTAGAAGATCTATTTTCTGCAATTTAGCCACGATTAAACCTTGCACACCTCATGCATGGGAAAAAAACAGAGAAGAATGAGCTCTAAAAAATCCAATGCAATCCTGGATTGCATTGGAGTGGATTTGTGCAGTTTGTTCACAGCTTTCAAACAAAAAAATCCGATTGGAAATCCGTTCAGGCATTCTTGAGATAATAGCCATTATGTTTTACATGTTATGTAAACAAAAATGGCTGCCCTGTATGTTAGATGGGGTTGTATGGGGGTGGAACATGCAAAATCGCGATTGAAATCATGTTCACCAGATTTGATGGGGTCCAAAAAAAAAAATTCAAAATTTTTTTTTTCAATTTTTTTTTTTTTTTAATTTTTTTTTTTTTTTTAAAGCCGAACTAGTTCGGGATCGGCACTCTGCGATACGATAATAAAGCCGAACTAGTTCGGGATTGGCACTCAATGAGTTAATATAGCTCTGTGTGTGTATATATAGGCTTATTTAAAAAAAAAAAAAAAAATCTCCCCACCACCAGGGGAGCTGCAGCTCCCTCAGCACCCCACTTCCAGCGCCCCTGGTCACGAACGACAGCAAGCACTCCTCTCTCCCCACACTATGCTAGGCGGCTAGGCTAGCGGTTTTCATGTGACGTTCAGGGACATAGTAGCTAAATGTGGCATTAAAAAAAATACAAATTCCTATCGAATATCTTAATTACAATGAAATGAAGTTGACGTGTTTTTTTTTAAGGGCAACGGTTGTATAATCGCAATATTACACTCGAGGGTCTGCATATAATACGGTTATCCTGCACTCCAGACCTACCTACGGAACTCGCCTGTCGGCTCGTTCCTGCGGCAAGGCTGCCGTACAGGATAACCGTGTTATATGCACACCCTCTCGTGTAATATTGCTTAATTATGTGTTTTGTTCAGGGCACACACCTTGACAAAAGACCATTGTTATTATATATTGATGATGATAGTTATATCAAATCGTTTGAATGCGATGCATATGTATGTGACTTATGGATAATACATTATGTCAGGAGATGTAGTCGGCCCTTGGGTGTTTTAAGATTTTCTAATGTAGCCCGCTTTGAAAAAGGTTTGGACACCCCTGACTTACAGTAAGTAAAGGTATCAATACTGCAATGTAGAAATACTCCGTTACAAGTAAAAGTCTGTAATTCAAAATGCACTTGAGTAAAAGTACAAAACTATTGGCATTAAAATATAGGCCTACTTAGAGTACCAAAAGTAAGAGTTCAAAACTGAAAATATCAGAACTACAAGATCTACAAGCATTTTACAACATTTTTCAAATTATAAAACAAGGCAAAGAAGTTTAGGTATAAGGGGTGAGGCATGGACAAAAAATATGGCTCTGTATACAGGGTAGAAAAGGGGTCGGGGTAAAGTAAAAAAAGGGGGGTGATCACTTCTCGCCTGTCTAGGGAACAGGGGAAAGTCATAACGAACTACCTCCGCCTCCTGAAAGGTGAATTTTCAGGGCTGTTTGGAAGGAGGCCAGTGAACTACATGTTTTAAGGGAAGGGGTCAAGGCATTCCACACTTGGCAGGGCTGTAGAAGGAGAATTTACGTACATCATCTGCATCACAACTTGTTTGTAAGCAGTTGTGGAAAGTATGTACTTATGCACCGTACTTAAGTACACTTCTAAGGCTCAGTCACGCAGCACTCATATGCTACCTATGAGGGTGGATTGTGCCAACAAATTCCAATGGGAATGGAGCGGTTTGCTGCCATTTGCGGATTTCTAAAAAAAAAAACACCTTCCCATGAAATGCATTGCCAGAATCCGCCCTTGTACAGTAGGTAGGATAAAAGGGTATGCGACCGTGCCCTTAGGGTATTTTTTACTTCACTGGAGTATACTTCCGGTATTCAATACCTTCTACTTCTACTCCACTATATTTATCAGAGGCAAACACTGTACCGTACAGTAGTAGTGGAGTAACGTACAGTCTTTACAGTCTGTACAGTCTGTACGTTTACTCCACTGTACAGTTATTTGACAACTTTAGTTACTATAGTTACTTTGTAAATTTAGATTATCATTACTAAACAGACATCCACCACTTCAGGCATAATACTTTGGCTATTTGAAAATAGCTGATCTTGTCAGTTTCCTCTAAGTATAAATCGGCCTACTTCTTCCACCGCTCTTTGAGACCACAGGGGGTCGGCCATAGCTGAATGGGTAGAGAGCCCGCCCGGGAAGCAGAAGGTCCCAGATTCAATTCCTCGCCCTGGTAATGTGTCGAAATGTCGCTGAGCAAGACTTTTAACCACTAACCCTCCCTCCCCCTCAACTCAGCTGGGGGAAGCTGCAAATAGAATCTCTCCCCAAGGGGATGATCTGCCCTTCGTGACAGTTGAGCTTGGCACCCAATGCTTTCTTTCCCCTTCCTCTTACTATGGTTTTGTTTTTGTTTCCCCGCTTCATTCGTGTCATGCATGCATGTGGCACTTTATATGACCTTTATATGACCTAGTCTTGGTAAATGCAATCTGGGAACCCGTTAAAACTAGGCATGATGCCACAATTCACTCAACTCACGATACGATTCAAGGGTCATGATGATTCACGATTTTTTAAACACAAATGTATCTTCCACAGAAATTACTGATTGTATTATTATTATTTCTCTTAACCTCCCCAAGCTATTAATCTCATATGTACAATACGTTTCATAACTGTTATTTAACTACTTTGAACAGTAGCATTAAAATAAATCATAATCTTTTTTTTTAATTAAATCGATTTAAATCGTCCCCTGTTTGAATCGATTTTAAATCGACCAACACAATTACATGTTTAAGACAGTAGTGAAAACATGCCTTTTAATGTCAAGTCTCTTATTGTAGGCTGCTACATAGCCTAGCTGCTTCCATAATGGAAAATAACTGAGCTCGCCTGAACGGTGTGTGCGCACACGCACACACACACACACACACACACACACACACACACACACACACACACACACACACACACTACATTGCAGTATATTTTTACAGACACAGTGCTGTGTGTGGTCTTTGCCTTTTTTCATTTGAGATTAGTGAGTTTGTGAGTTATGTATACAAGTCTGCGGACTCACACAAATACACACACGCTCGCACAAACACACCCGCACTGGCCGCACACACAGGTCTTAAGAGTCCATATGGCTTATGTCTGTCAATGCTAGTCAGCCTAAATGATGACAGCATGTACAAATCCTTTAAGCCCATTTTACTGTCCACAGACAGTCTGACAGAGGCTGGTGTGTGTGTGTGTGTGTGTGTGTGTGTGTGTGTGTGTGTGTGTGTGTGTGTGTGCATGCGTGGGCGCGCAGGGGTGTAACTACCCACCCATGCCGTCGGTAAAAGACCATAATAAATTGGGATCAGTAGCATGTCGGGTTTCTGGTCGGGTCGGGAGCAGAAACAAACTACGTCATGTTGTTGTCATCAGACGGACTACTTTTGGCCGGAACTACCAAACCGGAACCAGTTTTAACCCAAAATAATTCCCTGCGCTCAATGGCATAATCTTTAGGTACCCTTGATGAGGTGTAGTTTTGCTTACTTTGGAAAAGTTCATTTGGTGTATCCATCTTTTAGTCCAACTCGTAGGGACTGGCAAGACTACACTTCTCGAGCATTTAAATAGGGATTGGGGAAACAAACATGGGGGACCGAAACAAAACGGCGCCGCTCCTTCTGTCTTCTTCCGGAAGAGTGTTTTTTGCAGGTCGTTCAGTCCGAGTGTATCAAAAAGGCAACTGGGTTAAGGCAGACCGAAGCTTATGACTGGCTGTGCGGAGGTGACGAAAGTCTGGGAGACGGAGATACACCTAAACCTAACCTTAACCCTCAGTAAAACTAACGCTGGTGAATGCTAACCTGGTGAAATGATAACCTGTCGACGCTGATCACTGGTGAATACTAACCTGGTGAATGTTAAACTGGTCGGACCAACGGGTGCTTAACCCAGTTGCTTTTTTGATACACTCGGACTGAAAGACCTGCAAAAAATACTCTCCCGTCTTCTTCCAGTTTAGGCCACGCCTAGACCGGATCACATGGCCCGTTTAAATTGAATACCAGGCTTTCCTCCGGTGGATGCGGAAAGTTTGGTGATGCGAGGTTAATAATAAATATACAATACAGAGATGCAATGACAGTTGAGTTGACCGAAGTTTGGCAGGGTCGTCTGACGCTGTCCCGGGCACTCAGTGGTGGAAATATTACTCAAAATATTTACTTAAAGGGGACTAGGCAAGTCTGTGTGTATACAAAAACATTCCCCCCTCCCTCTACCCTCTATGACAGGCATCAAACAGGTAGTTGTCTTTGATGCTTTCATTCATAAGAGAGATCGCTCACGAGCACTTTTATGGCCCAATCAATTACCTCAGTGCACAACCCCCTTTGAAGTTCAAGGGGAGCAATGAAGAGCTCTGGCCAGCTCCCCCTGACAAAAACGTCCCTCCAAGGGATGAATGTCACCATAAACATGCAGTGGAATAGAACAAAAATACATCCAGGGTGTCTTTCTGCAAGGAAAGGAAACATCCAGCACAATAATATAGTGACCGATAAAGGGAAATGGCTAGTATTATTTGTTCACTAATGCTCATGTGTCCTCTTGTTTAGTGTCATCCCTGCTTTTCTGGCTCTGCTGTCCAGGTTCCTGGCAATAGACACTCACCTGCCACATCGTATCACACGTTGTTTTCTGCTGTGTTGCACACTGTATCATTTTATAGAGGCATCTAAAGAGCACAAAGTGAGTTCATGAATGATCTTGACAAAGTATTGTGTGTAACCATCAAACACATGTCTTCTTTTATATTCCTGAACCGATAATATGACAAAGGTCGCAATCGTTCAGAAAGAGTGTCTGAGAAGTGGAGCTTCTTTCCCAAGTCGACCTCCATCTCCCAGCCCTGGGCAGACGGTTTTGCTTGGCTTGGCCTTGGACGGCTGGTCTATGACCCTCTTTCACCAAGGTGACGGTGCTCAGCAGTGGTCTAGTTTTGTCTGGATGTTTCTTTCTCCTCTCTTGTAAACGGTGCATTTATATAGCGCCTTTATCCAAGGTGCATTACAGAGATTGTGCATCACACACACACACACACACACACACGCACACGCACACGCACACACACACACACACACACACACACACACACACACACACACACACACACACACACGGCAGAGCAAACCCTGCAAGGCACCAACCTCAGAGTCTTGCTCAAGGACTCTTCGACACTAACTCTGGCGGAGCCTGGGATCGAACTGGGAACCCTTCGGGAACCCTTTATGTTCTGAGACGGCAACTCTACCCCTGAGCCACTGCCACTACTTGGATGTGTCCAGGATGTCTGCAAGCAGTGCCAACACCTTGTCATGGCACCACCTATATCTTCCCTGGGTCAATACTGTTTTGTACCCTGGAAGAATGTGCGCCATGGTTCCTTTACCGCCTCACAACCTGCACAGCGGGCCCTCATTCCCCACCTATGCTAGTTGACTGGGGTCGGTAAGGTTTCATACACTGCTCGGAGCAGAAACAAGATACGTAAGGGCTCCAGCCTCCACAGTTCACTCCATGTGATGGTTGGTCCTCTTGGGAAGGTTCCACCTGGTCCAGGCACCTTGAGTTGCGAGCTGGACAGATTTAGCTCTTCTTCCCTCTTCCTCATGGTTTCGAACTTTGTCCTGGATCATGGTCCTCTTTTCCCTGGGAGTGGACTTTGACCTCTGTACAGTATGAAATTACATTATAATATCGATTATATGTTAGACACCACCTCAGTGTTACAAGTGTCAAGGACATTCTGTTTTGGAACAATATGACTTATACATTTGGAGAATGTGCCCACTACAGGTCCGTACAGTCAAAGATATGCCATTCTGCTCAGGACACTGGGATAAAGGGAAGGCAAACATGGCTTCTGTCTTTGGTCACGTGAGCTCAGGAGACTGCACGACTCGTGCACAAGACTCAATCACTTGACCATCTGATGATCCGTTATGTTTTAACTGTCCAATCTTAATGTGACAGGTCTTCCGTTATGTGTTCCTCGTACTATATTTGTGAAAGGAATTATACATTGTATTAGAAGAAGAATATTGATGTACTGTACCATTGGCTGATTATTGGATTCTGTTATTACAATTACTTAAAATGGACTTACTTGGTGTGGTGTCTCTTCCTTGCGTTTACATTTTTTAGTCTTCTGGAAATTGATTAGATTCTAAGGAATTAATTTCCCAACAAATTGCTATGTGATGTTCCTAGACCCAGTCTTCCAGTGCAGGGGTTTCCGATGGTATCTTTGGTCCTGAGAGAAGATTCTGCCTGTAGTAAGGGAAAGTTAGCCGAGTGTTAGACCAATCTGGGAACTAAATCTAAATCAATAGCTTTCTTCACAGATGTGCTCATAAAGGTGTCTGCTATCACCTCTGAACCTTTTCAATCACAACTCCCTTGTGAAACTTTGTGGGAGCCAATCAAAGTTGGGGGTATCCCGAGGGCCTGGGATTAAAGGGGGAAAATAAAAGGATTGACAATATGAGCGTATGAGGTGTGTAATTAGGGCATTTTGGGTCTGCTGAATCCATTCCAACCATTAGTCATCAGTAAAAATTACTCCATGGCCATAAAATAGGCCACACCTACTTCTGTGTGTCCACAACACATATAATATTGTCAATAAAAAATGGTTGGAGTAGGGTTTGAATTCATGAAAACTATTCAAGATCATGACACAGGATAACATGATGCAATCTGACAAGGAACACTCAAACACACGGTTTAAAACATGGGGACTAACAGGACACAGGTGAACTTGAATGACATGATTGGCTAAGCCTTAGCCAATTAGGCCTATTTTATGGCCAACAGGGGTCATTTTAACTGAAAACTAATGGTTGGAATGGATTCAGCAGCCCAAAATACCCTAATTACACACCTCATATGCTCATATTGACCATTCTTTTTAGTTTACCCCCTTTAATCCCAGGCCCAGATATCCCGATACCCCCAACTTTGATTGGCTCCCACAAAGTTTCCAAAGGGAGTTGTGATTGAAAAAGTTCAGAGGTGATAGTAGGCACCTTTATGAACACATTTGTGAAGAAAGCTATTGATTTAGATTTAGTTGCAAGATTGGTCTAACACTCGGCTAACTTTCCCTTACTACTGGTTAACTGCAGTGCTGGCGGCCCACTTTCTGCACGGAATTTACAATGCCTTGCAGACGGACGTGAGCTTGTAGATTTATTTTTAATTTATTTTTTCTTTTCTTTTCTTTTCTTTTCTTTTCTTTTCTTTTCTTTTCTTTTCTTTTCTTTTCTTTTCTTTATTCACTATTGTCCTCCTGGTACTATACCATGAACTGGCACTATTGGTATTCTCCTTTTGCACAAAGTAGTGCAATGCAAGATAGAGAGCGCCAGATCCCTTTGAGTCACACCCTACCACTACTTCCTGTTCATCCACAGAGCATTGATTCTAGTTGTTTTCTCCATTAGATTAAAGTGCTTTCTTTTCACTTATTTCAACTTTTATTACTTGTCAAAATACATTTTATTTGTTTGCGTCATCTTTTTACCATCCCAAGTAATAAACGTTGAAAAAGGTGGAAAGAAATCTAATGGAGAAAACAACTAGAATCAATGCTCTGTGGATGAACAGGAAGTAGTGGTAGGGTGTGACTCAAAGGGATCTGGCGCCCTCTATCTTGCATTGCACTACTTTGTGAAAAAGGAGAATTGTGACTCAAAATGCAAAAGAAAAAAGGCAATTAAAATATATGCCCTGATAAGGTTAACCTCACCTGACCTGACCGCAGCCATGCAGTGCCATCAGAACAAACTGCTAGACCTACAATCAACGTCGGGAATAATACAACGTCAGTTGTGAAGTCGATTGCCAATGACTCCCATCATGGTGAAGAGCTAATGACAAAAAGAGAGGCAATTTCATGTCCCCCCAAAACATTCATGCAATGCAGAATTAATTTAACTCTGGGAGAGTGAAATGGAACAACTCTGCATTATGCCGTCTGACCTTGAAACTGCAAAACAAATTGAACAAATAATAATAAATAAATCATATTTAACCACTTAAACCACTGTGGTCTGTATAGAGAAGTAGACTGGACTGCCCTTAGACCACCTTTTTTCCATCTGCATTAAATCTCTTTGTAAAAAGAATAGCAGTTCTAGAAGCAAATGTTCCCCCAAGAATATGGATGCTGGCGTTCAAGTCGTTAAATCGAATACCATCATTTTCGAATGCAATAAAAAATGTGTGTGTGTGTGTGTGTGTGTGTGTGTGTGTGTGTGTGTGTGTGTGTGTGTGTGTGTGTGTGTGTGTGTGTGTGTGTGTGTGTGTGTGTGTGTGTGTATTTATATATAGAGAGAGAGAGAGAGAGAGAGAGGGAGAGGGAGAGGGAGAGGGAGGGAGAGGGAGAGGGAGAGGGAGAGAGAGAGAGAGAGAGAGAATAAAATGTAAAATCAGCAGTCGAAATGAAGTAAGCATGTTTGTTATAGCCTACTGTACTTGAGTACAATGTTGTAGATTGAGTCATAGGGAATTCTGTCTAAAAGTTTAACCTGCTTTATCTCTCTCTAAAGGCCTCTCCATACTTCGACCGAAACCGCCGTTTTCGGTCAAAAGGTCCTTTTCTACCATAAGATTATACATTTTGTATAACACTGTTCTATTGTGAAAATAGCAGATCTACGTGCTCACAATGCCTCGCAACACAATTTCTGCCTCTAAGTTTGGCCAATAATTTTTCATTTTATTCATTTATATTAAAAAGTCCTTAAATTGTCACTTTAGAAATGTGCAGATACCCTCTATGCACTTAAACCTTATGTTGGTTTGTTTACTGTTGAGTGAGAAAACAATGTTGCACATTAAGTTAATCATCTGGGGACCCCCCAAAATAATTTGGCGACCCCCCTGGGGGTCCCGACCTACAGTTTGAGAACCACTGCTCTAAGATGCCCTACACACTACAGGCGGTTGCCGTCGGGGCTGCCGCTAGGATCAGCGGTGGCCGCACCGCGGTGAGACACAAATACACTCGTTCAGTGATTAAACGCCGCGCGGTATTTCACAAAGATGAACACAATCCATCTCTCACCGCCCTCGTACGCATGCACAAACGAGCACGCTCGCGGGGGATTTTACGGGGCCGCGCCCGCTCTCCTCGCCGCCCCAAAACTCCGCTGCGCGGCTGAAAAAGCCGCCCGCCTCCCATTGAAAATGAATTGCTAGGAGGCGGTGACCGCGGCTAGTGTGTAACCCCCTAAAGGCAGCTAAGGGATCCTCAGTGTAGGAAAACTTCGAGCCCTGGTGTAGACTGAAAAGAAAAGCAACCCCAGTCGAGTGCTCTGAGACTACAGGGGTGTAGGTGGTTTTCATTTTATTTCTTTTTTACTTTCCACCAGAAGCGATTGGTGCATGACGCATCCCCCCACAGAGGCCAAGAGGCGCCTTTGTCTTTATTTAACTTTTTTTACTGAGCAGGGAAAGCGTCAAGCAGGCTCAAGGCTCACAAAAGACGGGTGACACCGCAAAGAAAGCGTGCAACAAGAGAGACAAAGAAACAGACACAGAGAGAGAGAGAGAGAAAGAGAGCGCCTCATCAGTGCTTCACACTGATTCATGCTCTGTCGTGCGCTGGGAATATCCGATTTTTACGAGGCGATTTACACGCTTATAGTGGCGTGTGAAGCTGTAGTTTTTGGAGCACGGCGTGTATGGGGCACGGCGTGTATGTATATAGGACTCCCACACTGCCGTCCTCAAAAAGAAAGTCTGCTTCCCGCTGTGGTCTTTTCTTATTTTATTTCTTATTTTTACAGAGAAAGACAAAGAGAAGACTGACACTCAAATTCTACAATGTAGCAGCTGTAGTGGTTCACAACCAGTAGGTCCTTGAAGGAATTCCTGGTGGCCCCTGGAAAAAAAATTCGCCACTAGGGGGGGGGGGGGGGGGGGGGGAGAAGAACTTCTGGGCCAAAACTATGATATTCCTGGCCAAGAAGTTGCCCCCGCTCAGAATCTGAGCTGAGCCCATACCGGACGTAGAACCCTGTGCAAACTTTCAAAACCTTCAGAATAGAAACCAAACAACAACACTTGCCTACAACAATCTGCAGCCCATGTTTCGAGGCGAATCCTACTAGAATACCACAACTAGAGAATGTTGAAGAATTCTTATTTTTTATCAATTTCCTTCCATTTTTGCCTATCTCTCCTATGGCACCACATGAACACTGCATGGAATTGTAGGCAAAATCTTATCCGACGACGACACGCTTTGGGTCTGAAAGGTGGTCCGTGGCTCATAATGCCAAATAAATGATGGACCAATTTTGCAGTACATTAGAGCGAACTGTATCGCGAACACCATCCCAGGGAAGCCACGCTGCCACTCAAAGTGACTGATGGCCAATCACAGCGCAGCAAAGTGATTTTAACGTTGTTTAACTTTGTTTAATGCAATCAGATAAGACTTTTCTGTTACATGGGCTGTCAACGCAAGAAAGTATTTTTT
>NC_137824.1:43934761-43940549 GCF_963921795.1 Nannobrachium achirus
GTCACGACCCATAGGTTGAGAACCACTCTTCATAAACCTTTGTTTTTCTTCCTGAAGGAAAAAAAGAAAAGAAAAAAGAGAGTAAACAGGGCTTTAAAAGGCTGTGTGACAATTCTTGCCATTTCCAAATGGTTTCCATGGTCCAAAAGGAAACAGAGAGCTCTCTCTCTCCCTCCCTCTCTCTCCCTCCCTCTCTCTCTCTCTCTCTCTCCCTCCTCCCTCTCTCTCTCTCTCTCTCTCTCTCTCTCTCTCTCTCTCTCTGTTTCAAAGGGTCACAGTGATTTTCAGGGAACCTTGCTAAAGGTTTTCTCTCTTTCTTAGAGAGAGAAGCTTGGTATAATGGAAACTCCTCGGGGAGCCGGAAGATTCACAACCCCCTCTATTGCCCTTCAAACAACACTCTGAAAGAAAGCCCTGAGAAAAAAAAAAAAGAAAAATAATTCACATTTGAAATGTAGCAAGAAGACACCGTTTTATGACCTTATTGAAGGGGACAGTCCACCCAAAAAACAAAGTCATGTTTGTCATCGTATTTGTCATTCAGACAGGATTAGACCCAGGATTAGACCCTTCGCCTGCACCCAGGAGTCTGGCCAACTCCTTATCCAGGCCCCAGTCATCTCAAAGCTTGCCCTCTGTAAATCACCCCTTTACTGGCCTACCGGCACGCTCACTTAGGCCTCTCCGAATGATCCAGAATGCTCAAGCACGCCTGGTCTTCATCCAGCCACGACCCCCCCCCCTCCCCCCACACACACACACAGTTTTTGCTCCCTCCATTGACTCCCAGTTGCTAATCGCACTGTGTACTTACTAACCACCAACGAGGGCCTACAAAGAAACTAAAGGCACACAATCCCCATACCGTCAGAGCCTTGTTTACAACTCTACTCCCCCTCCCGCTCACTTAGATCAGCTGACACGGGGAAGCTGTCGGAAACCTTAAAGGACAACTCTAAACTAGAAATACTGTTCCTACGAAACAGTGGGCTCGCATGGAACACCATGTATGGGCACAAAGATCTCCCCAACAGGGGATACTCAACGGGGCACTCCTACATTACTTATGAGTGTTGTTGTTAGTGTTGTTGTTATTGTTACACTATTTCTGAACGATAGAGACCTCTACAGAACTATATCTGCCGTTGTTTAGCTGCCTCAATTAAATGATGTACTGTCGATGTACTATCGAAAAGCAAGTGATTGTAAAAAAAAAATATTGTGATATGTCTTCTTTTATATTCCTGAACCCGATAATATGACAAAGGTCTCAGTCGTTCATAAATAGTTTTTGTTCATGACATCATGAGCTGATCCAGCTGGCTCCACTGCCATGTATTTCACTGCCATGTATTCATCGAACTTCCGGTGCCGAGTTTTGCCAGTGTCATGGCGCATGCATCTCTTCTTTTCCTTGTGTACGTACGTTCCTTGTGTCCCATGAGCCCTTGCGTGAAAGGTGGGCATCACTTCCTGTTCCTCTTTAAAGGTCCTACACCATGCATTTAAAAATATATTTATATAACACTGTTTGTGTCCCAAAAACGTTTTTGAAAAGGTTTGAGGCTAAATTACCACTCCTGAATACAGAGCCCTGTCATTTCTGCCTGGCTTTCAGAGCAATTTTCAGCTGCAGTACCACCTTGTCCTGAGTGGGAGGACTGCGCTATTGAGCCAGTTTTGGCCCCACACTCCTCCCCACCTCCTGCTCAGCAGGCCTGCCCACCCCTCCCCAACCCTCTCCCAGCTCCTCCTGCCTCCTTCTCAGGCCTGCCCACCCCTCCCCAACCCTCTCCCAGCTCCTCCTGCCTCCTTCTCAGTCCTTGTGACATCACAAAATCTGACATTTCACAATCAGGACCATTCTGAGATGCTAACATAGATCTGCCCATAAACTGAGAAAGACACAATGGTCAGAAATAGGACTTTGTGAGGATAGAAGTTGCTGGTGGGACACCAAGAAAATACATACAAATTGGAAAAATGAAAATTCATGGTGTAGTCCCTTTAAAACTCATTCTGTGCAGATGCCAAAATGGCTCCAAGGTAGCTGTGCCGAGATTTTGTATGTTTTTCTTTACTATGCAATGAAAAAAAAAAGATTTTTTTTTTATAATTTTTTCCCCCACAGAAACAGACACAGTTGTTGTGATTCAGTGGCAAAAATAATTTGGCAATCGGACAAATGGTTCCAGAGATAGAGCTGTTTGAATGAAAAAAAAGTGTCCATCCACTAGAATGGACACACATGAACACACATTTTCTCAATCAGCTAAACGAGGGAGCGAACACACAAACAGAGAAAAGCATCTCTCTGATCTCAGGTCATTTTGACATCTTTAGAAAAAAAAAAAATGATTTTTTTTTTTTTTTTTTTCTATGTAAAAAACACAAAAACATAAGCCGTCATTGGCACACAGGGCTATTGGAAAAAAAAAACGTCATAAGCAGTCATTGGCACAGAATGCTCTTTCATTCTGACCGGTTGCTGTTGCTGCTGTGAGCCTGTGACACCTGAATCTCTTCTTGGTGATTACATGGTGCTTGTGGAAAAAAGGTCTGCCACACCTGTAGCTTAGTTTTAGCCTGGCTTTGTTGGAAACTTTGAAGCCACGTTCCTGTAAGTTTGAACCACTGCATTTTATGTTGTTGTGTATTGATGACATTCTTGTTAAGATGTGACAAGTTGCAAGTTAAAAGTTGCATTTGTTTAGTTAATTGACTGACTCATTGCCTCGCTTGCAGCTTGTTGATCTCTGTATGTTTGAAGGAAGTTTCTTTTAACAAATGGTAGTACTGTAGTTGTTGTATGTAATGTTTTGAGATTTGAATTTTGTAGGCCTATTTGTGTTACAGTTTTACAAAAAAAATAATAATAGAGATAAGAGAAGAGGATAGAACTCTTTGTGAAAGTGTACTTCATTCTTATCTGACTCAATGTGAGATGTGGTGCCATAGTTTTGTACTTTTTATGTTTTGTACATGTGTCTATGGAGTTACTCTAACATTACTCTAATAGGTGACAAAAGGCCCAACTGAAATACACTGATATAATAAGCATCATAATATCATCCCCTCCCCTTTTTACCATTCAACAACACTGTGGGCGTGGCTAATTTCGGCAGGGTCATACTTAATGAATAGGTGGGTAAGGCAACATAACAAAATCATAGTAACACTTCTGTACTTTTTTTTTCCCCACCAAGTATAGTCATAATACCTATGATTATGTTGTAGGGGGAAAAGAATCACAGCCCAATGTCTCTAAAGGGAAAGTCGTGTTTATAAAACACATTCCCCCCTACCCCTCCCTCTATGACAGGCATCAAACAGGTAGGCACTTTGATGCTTAATTGATGTAGAGAGATCACTAACGAGCTCTTGACACTTTTTTGGACCAATCAATTACCTCAGTGCCGAACCTCTTTGAAGTTCAAAGGGAGCATTAAGAGCTCTGGACAGCTCCTCCTGAAAAGAAAAAAAACATCCCCGTCCAAGGGATGAATGTCAACATAAACAGTGGAACAAAACCAAAATACAGCCAGAGGGATGTGTCTTTCTGCAAGGAAACACCCCCAGCACAACAATATAATGACTGATAGAGGGTAATGACTAATAAACTATTTATATATAGGTATACAAATAGGCTTAAAGTTACCCAGTTTCCCTTTAACTATCTGTCGAGTTTGACAGCTCTGCAAACAAGGTCAGAATAGTGGACCCTCATTGCGTGTTATTGCTTATAACCTGTAGGCGCACGCACACACACACGCACACACACACACACACACAACACACACACACACACACACACACACACACACACACACACACAACACAAAACACACACACACTGGGGAGCCAGCTGTAATGAGTGGGAAAAGCACTCCCTTCATGGACAGTGACCTTTACAAACCCAAAGGTCAGCGCCATTAAGTACTGGAAGTCAAGAACAAAGGAGAGAAGGTGGGGGGGCAACAACATATCTGATAAGGCCATTCAAATAGTCGAATCTGTGCAAATAACATACTCATTAGAGAGAGAGAGAGAGAGAGAGGAGAAGAGAGAGAGAGAGAGAGAGAGAGAGACAGAGAGAGAGAGAGAGAGAGAGAGAGAGAGAGAGAGACGCACAAAGCTCACAACCCCCCCCCCCCCCCCCCCCCCACACACACACACACACACACACACACACACACACACACACACACACACACACACACACACACACACACACACACAAACACCACACACATGTGCCTGTATTTCTATCAATGTATGCATCTGTGTGGTGTGTGTGTGTTCTGTCTGCAGATCTACAAGATCACAATATGTTGCAGTGCACTTTGCTGTTGTTGCGTAATGCTGGGGTTCAAGTGGTTAAACTGAGAAAAAAATTATTGTCTAAAACAGTGTTTCTCAAACTTTAAAATGTCAAGGTCTCCCGTTAACTCTGACTGTGTACAAATGGAACCAAATGAACCCGTTACTGTGAGAGTTAACAGACTTGTATGGGTCAGTTTACTACACCCCCCTAAAGGAACCCACAGAGTCACTGGAATCCACTTTGAGAACCACTGGTCGAAACATATGAACACATAGGAAAGGATAGACAGGTAGACATAACATAGGACAAGTAGGCTACAACATTAAACGTATAAAGTTATTACGAAGCTCAAAAGCCAAACAGAAATGTAACGTCTAAGCATAATGAATCCAAATGTTCAATGTCAGAATCACAATTGAATTGTTGACACATGATTGTCGGGTGTCAATCAATCATCAATCAATCAATCAATCAATCATCAATGATTTAATTGATTCAGTAGCTTCTTTCAGTGTTTTTTACCTTATTTTCGACAGCTCCTTGAACACACATGTGACCATATGTACGTAAACAGAAGCTCTCGGTCATGGCATTTCCGGATGCATCATGGAATTGAAGTCTTATTGAAGTCGCAATAAGACAACTTAGTCATTCTTGTGAACAATGAATTGTTGTCTTTGCAATGAACGAAAAGCGAACATTATGTAACTCAAATATTTGCTTCTGGAAGATCCCTGGAACATATAGTTTGAGATGGGGATCCGCAGCCCTACTGTACATGTAATTTGCGGGGTCCTTGACATGAGAAAACTTTGAAAACCACTGATTTAGAAGACATTCATAGAATCGTGTCAAAAATATTTGGAGACTTTGCACGAAGATCTGCAAAAATAGCAGATCTACAAGCCCACTGTGGGCTTGTAGGCTTGCAGCTATTTTCGGCAAAGAGGTTTGGTGTCGAGGGGGAAAAGAGCAGACTAAGTACAGAGTGAAAGGTCAAGTTTATTAAGTGTTGACGGTTTAATCTGACAACACAAGTTGACATGAAAACACACACACACGCTCGCGCGTGCGTGCGCACGCGTGCACGCACGCACGCACGCACGCACGCACGCACGCACGCACGCACGCACGCACGCACACACACACACACACACACACACACACACACACACACACACACACACACACAAAGTTTAGAATATGGAGATAGGAGGTTTCTTGGCAACAGCGAAGGTATAGATAGAGTATAGCGCCAGAGAGAACACCAGCCTTCTCAATAAGGCAACTGACAGAGAGAGGAGAATGTGGTGAAAAGGGAGAACAAGCAAAGAAAAAGCAGAAAAAAGCAGAGTGATTCAGCAGGGAGAGAGAGAGAGAGAGAGAGAGAGAGAGAGAGAGAGAGAGAGAGAGAGAGAGAGAGAGAGAGAGAGAGAGAGAGAGAGAGAGAGAGAGAGAGAGAGG